>NC_043745.1:28551562-28841562 GCF_902148845.1 Salarias fasciatus | reverse complement strand
ACACACTGCTGGTAGTGATGGTGGCACTGCTGCTGTAGCTGCAGAGGAGGGGATAAATATAAACCAGGACCGCATCAAGGAGACGGCCCTCTAGTCACAGCCTGACTTACATCCTAATAATTAGGCCCCTTTCCAATAAAACAGGGATTTGTAGCCATGCATCTCTTTTACTTCTGTTTGCTGCTGCAGTGGGAGGGGTGCATGATCTGCTGCAGTTTCTGGGTGAAGCCAACCCTTGAGAGGATTTCATTTCAGTGATATTGGAAAATTATCAGCATCATTTGCCCAGTTAGCTTCTTGACGGTCAATTTAAGGAGGATCAGCACCAACTATATATGCAGTTTACTGTTTTTATTTGTGAATGAATTACTTTTTTGGAGTTTTTTAGCTCACCCGCGAACACACACATACACACATACACAGGAGAGGTTTTTACTGTCTCTGATAGTAACTAATCAATAACTGAGCAATGCATGTTATCTTAAACCTCCTGATGTGACCAGTGTAATCTTTCAGCCCATTCAAACCCCCTTCTCAATATTATCCTTTTCGTTGTGTATTGTCTTTTCCTGTGACTGACGCTATTCAGGTGTGTTGTGTTTTTTAAACATCATCTTATGTCGGTATGCCATGTATTGATATTGTAACTTGTATGACAAAAGCGATCCAACATTCTGTCCTCTCATGACTACACAGATATTTTTCAAAATTGCGCTCACCATGTGCAGTCCTGCTTCCTCTGATAGCTGCTTAACCATTCAGTAATTGCTATCTAAATTACACTAATGAGAAACGTATGAGAATTACATAAAAGTTGGATTGCGAAGAGTGAGAAGCTGGAGAGCAGAAGTAAAGAGAGTTGGGCTGGTGGGTGGCAGGCGGACCGAGCAGGGGGTATCAAGCTAATTAAAGCAAGCATTTGTCAGAGATTAAGCCTTAAACAGAAAAGGTCATCTGAGCACCAGAGCACACTGTTTCACTGCTGTGCTCTTAGGGCAGTCTAAACCTTTCCAAGCTAAATGGTAAAGATGCTATTTTCCAGAGAGGGGGGAGGGGCTCGAGATTTCAACCATTGACAAGACTGACACTCGGGTCATTGGCTCTTCACTGTCCATTACACATGCTGGTCAAAGCTGGCAATCGGTGTCATTTAGGAATGAAAAATAAGTGCTGGGACGAGATCAATAGATGCAGCCGTCTGTACAGGCTGTGATTAATTGACTGTCACCAATTAATGAGTAGCCTGTTGCAAAGCCATGGATTCTCAACGGGACAATGTGTATTATTTTATTCCCCATTTCAGTCTGACATTGGTTATTTTGGGACACGTTTTCTTGGAATAAATTCATTAAACACATCAGGTACAATTTGCAGGTTTACTGCGGCACCTTGGAAAGTATCTGTGACAGCATCTTGTGTGTCAGGTGCTCTTTGAAGTCATTTGCGACAGCGAGAGGAATGTGAGCTTGAATAGAATCCGGCACAGACGGAGGTTCCATTCGCCCAATCACAAACCGTTTCTAAAAATATTTCACTACTTCCTTGTTTGTTTTTACTTGCTATTTCAAAATCTGTACACATTCATATTTATTGTCATTATGCATTGATAATAAAAGCAACAGGGAATTTAAATCTACCTTCGAGAGCCTCTTTCTTTTTTCAACACAAGCTAAGACATATTAATCATGTTCATTTACTACAAAATATATCATAAAATCAGTGTTTTTATGAAAAAAAAATTAGAAGGAACAAGGGGTGGCCTGTGATCAATTTTACGTGAACGGTCCCAACATGTGCCGGTGATGTTTTAAACCTGGGATCAGTGTACGAGGTTATGTTGTCAGTCAGTCAATTCTAATGATGTTAGCTACTCAGAAGATGTCCTGGTCTGAGATACGATGATGCACAGGACATGCTGCTTTAGATATGAGTAATGGCTCAAGGGCGCTCCACTAGGGTGGAGATGTAATTTGAAATATTTGTAGTAGAAATTATGCTAATATTAGATCAGTCTGTGTTGTTATTTATGAATTAGATCATTTATCAGGACAAAAGCTTGCAAAATATCACACAACACTCTGTCATGGGGAAAGCATCAACTCAAACATACGTATTACACTGATGACATCTAGGTAGATTAATATTTTCTTTTCTTTTGGTCTAAGATAAGTAAGCTTTTTGTCCTTATCCTTGGTTTTGCAATGTGTTACACTGGACAAACACAAAAGTATCTGAGAGACTTATTTTGCTGATAGTTTGGGTGAACTCTGACCTGCTGCAAGCAAGTTTCAGGACTTAAAGTTTAGAAGAACTTCATTTTTTTGGAATAATTCAAGAGTTTTCTCATAGAACAACTTTATTTGTTTATAATATATCCCAAATAGCACGCCTGTAAATATATTCTCTTATTTATTTTATTATTATTTTTTGCCATATTAAACCTTTGGAGACTCTTTCAGGACTAGCTTCTTTCCAGGTTCATTTTTTGACATTTGTCTTCCAGTATAATCTGTGACATGCAAATCAGACTCTAATTTTGGCACCGACCTGGGTAACTGGCAGCTTTAAAGATTGTTAAGGGGAGTCGTCTCGAGTGTCAGAATTCAAGAGTTGACAAAGGTGTAAGGAAATGCTGCAGTTTGTTTTATGTTTGTCATATTTATAGAAAGAAAATGCAGTGAAGAACAACTTTTAGCACACGACATCTCAATACTGTGTCCTCCAACACAATGAAAGTGGGCTGTATGTCTTCTGTCAATAGCTATAAAATGTTTAAGTCAATTTTATATTTTCCATAGCCAAAACAGATTATAGATTGTGGATGAATATTGACCCAGTTCAAGTGATCATTGATCATTAACACTTATCATTATAATGTAAATGTTTCATTTTATTGAAAGTCGAATACACAAATGAAATACTTGATCATTTTCTTAATAAGTCACCTAGATTAATGGTTTGATGTGTGTTTTCATATGAATGGAACAAAAGGGACCACACAGTCTTCTTTTTTAACTTGGTGCCTCAATGGGGACTGCTGACAACAACAAAACAAAACATATTGAGGTCCATTGAAGATTTTAAAAACACACCATCCTTTCATTTTTTTGGCCAGACCATAGGCCACACATCTAATATGAAATGTCAATTTTGGCCATTGTCATATTAATGATGCATGATATTAGGTGAACATATGATATGAAATAATCTTGAGGTATTGCAATAATGCTTTGACTTGAAATAAACACAAACAGAATATATGTTGTCAATGTTTTTTGTGTGGAGATCTGTTCTTCCAAATAACAGTGTTCTTTCTCTTGCCCAAAAACCTATAAGGACAACATTTTCAATTGAAATAAGTGTCTGTTGGCATAAACAACAAACTACAATGACTTAAACTCAAGGAAACCTCAGTTCAATTATTTGCGTATTGTGTTTCTCAGTTTCTGTTTTCATTCTTCAATGTTTTGTCTTGCTTTTGTTTCTATTTTTACTGATAGCATGGGTGTCAATCAAACACATTTTAATTCAGGGTCCAAATACAGCTCAATTTATTCTTGAGTGGGCTGGATTGGTGAAATAGTGCCATAATCACCTTCAAATTTAAACTTCAAAGTTTTTCTTTGTAGTGAGGCAGAGTACATGTGATGAAAATGTCAATATTGTCACAAAAAAACATAAAATTACCATCAAAAATAAAATGATTACAAATGCATACAAACTCACCCTGATAGCATGGCTTCGAGGGGAAGGCTGCTCGCAGTGATCTCAGGGGGTCAGTGTAATGTTGTGTCCTCTACT
Organism: Salarias fasciatus; assembly: GCF_902148845.1. Taxonomy (NCBI): domain Eukaryota; kingdom Metazoa; phylum Chordata; class Actinopteri; order Blenniiformes; family Blenniidae; genus Salarias; species Salarias fasciatus. The sequence goes on along the minus strand of NC_043745.1, from coordinate 28,837,761 downwards.
TTTAAGAAATATATTTGTATTTGAAGTGTATTTGGGTCTAAAGACTTCTCTTATTTAAATGTATGAAACATCCAGAAATCAGTACCTAAAATACTTTTATATGCCAAAGTTTTCCATTAAACAATATATTTTTTTATTTAATGTATTTGATGCATTCTTAATCACCTTATTTTAACAATTTTTCACACATTTGATTGCACAAGATTAGTATTTATTTCTTTGTAAAGTACTGTGAATTGTCTTGTGTCTAAATGGTGCTTTAGAAATAAATTCAATTAAGAAATCATACAAAGATTCAAAACCTATATCTTAGCCGAAATTTATGCAATTTGACTGGCTATTTGGCTGGCCAGGCTCAAGCCTCTTGATTGCCGATTTTGGCCACTTGCCTGATGTTTGACACCCCTGACTATTCAATAATTGAGATAGTTCTGCTGTATCTTGTCATATCTAAATGCTTGGCTTGAACACCACTGGCTTAAATTAATATATTTGGTTATAACAGCAGCTGAGTGTTTATGAATTGGTTGTAAATGGACCAAAAACGCGTGTATCTAACCTGATTTCGCCAAACACAGCTGCGGATGATTAGCTTCGCGCCCCTCGAGTACTTTGCCGCGGGTCGGTGCGGTGCGAATCTTTTTGTCCTCGCTGGCTGCCCGTAGCCGCCACACTCCGCGCGCGGTACCGCGGGTCTGTTTTCTGGTGGGAGATTTGTTCCTCCTCCTCGCAGGAAGTGTGTTCATGACAACAAAAACATGGCTCAGAACTTTCAGTCGTCCATCCTTTCTCTGACTTTGCCGATTTCCTGTCAGATATGTCTCGGAAAGGTGAGGCTTTGGCTCTCCAGCGTCTGTTTGGTTGTTTAAACCAGTCGGGCGCGTGCTGGCAACACTCGGCGTTGCTGCAGCGATTATCTACTGTCCGCGCTAACTTTGTGTGAGGATTACTTTTTTAGCTGTAGTCAGTTAACCCCTGCTGTCTGCCCGTGTTTGTGTCCGCCTCAGGTAAGGCAGCCGGTCATTTGCACCAACCACCACGTGTTCTGCTCGTCCTGCATGGAGATGTGGTTAAAGAAAGCCAGCCAGTGTCCCACCTGCAGAGTCCCCATCACAGCAGAGAGCCCCTACAGGGAGATCATCGGTGAGTAGCTGCACAGAAACAAAGAGAGAGACAGAGGGAGAAAAAAAAAAAAAGCCCATGCAGAAGGAGAGGAGGTGATGTGAGGCTCTGGCCGCCTGCAGCGTCCCGCAGCCCTTCATTATGTTAAATAAAGCATGTTTGAACAAGGCAACTGTAACATTAGCTCCATTTTTACTTCTCTGTGTAGCCTAACGAAGAATATATTTAGTCAGATCTGTTCAAGGCGGTTAAAATATCTCTGGTTTCCATAGTTAGCCAAAAGCTCACGCAGTTACCAGTAATGTGAAAAAGAATTTTAAAGAATATTTTAAAAAAGCCCTACAAGGGCCACAAGGCTATTGTTGGATTGCTTTTTGTATTTTGTGTGGTGTAGGCATTTTTTGTAATGTGTTTATTTCTGATTTTATGCTGTTGTGATGGGCTGCACGGTGGGGCAGTGTTTAGCACTCTCACCTCACCGCAAGAAGAATCTTCAGTGTGGCGTTTGCATGTTATCCCTGTGTAGGAGTGGGTTTCCTCCCACAGTCCAAAAGCATGCAATGTGAGGTTAACTAAATGGTGACCCTAAACTGCGACTGTCATTCTCTCTGTGTTTGCCCTGTGATGGACTGACTACTCATCCAGGGTGTACCTTGCCCATAGTTAAAGTTAACTGTGATTAACTTTAACTTTAACTCCAGCAACCTTGCACAGGATAAAGTGGTATGGGTGGATGGATGCTATTGTGGTAGTACATATATCCATGTACTCCTCAGCAGGTGGATGAGTTGCTCCGCTCAGCTGCATCACATGAATAAATACAGAATAGCCTCTGGAAAAAAAATTACAGCCACATCTTAAATCACTCCCTCAATCCAGCCATTAAATGTTTTTCATTAATATATTTCTGAACACCATTAAGAAAAGCGTCTGTCTACAATACAAATTAGAAGACATGCATTTGACTAATGCCACTATTTGATAGAAAATCCTTTTTTGATCATAGATGTCAATTCAAATGAAATAATGTATCATAAATATGCAGATGAAGTAGTGTTTCTAGTCTGGTGTGTTGACTTTAAATCACACTGTGACAAATGCATTCATAACACACCAAGTGAAGTTCAGGACATTCGTTGAACAGTTAAACTGGAACGTGCTGTTTGTTCCGAGTCGTTTGCCTGTCTGGTCTTTTGAGAGTAGTGTTCCTGCTGTGCATTAATAGGCCGATGAATTTATCTGTTTTCTACACACATTGTCAACATGACATAACTCTCTCGACTCGGTAGCATGCAGGGTTTGTTCAGACAAATGAAAATACCTTAAAGTTTCAGCCTGACATGCGAAAATAGTCAAGCAGATGTGCCCCCCTCAAAAAAAAAAAAAAGGTTTCTGGAGGCAACAGCAGAACCTGCATTCACAATTAGATTTTTTTTCCTTGTTCACCCACTAAATACTTCTGTGCTGTCTTTCCTATTGTTTCTTTTATTTACTTAATCATATTGCATCACTAAAAATTACTGCAGATAGTAGTATAAAAAAATATATTTACATGCATCTTTTGGTCAGTTAAAATTAACATAAGAGCAAAGATTAAGATACACTGAATCCCATCTTTGTTGAATTTCTTTAAACACATCTTTGACCAAATTCTCTACATGAACAAATGGTGTCATTTTATTTTTAAAAATCTCATCTGTTGTTTATTACAAATTCAAGACTTTGTGTACATCTCCTGAAGAGAAGCCAAAGACAGATTTCCCAGTCAAAACTGCGATATACCTTTAAGTGAAGTGAGGTTATTCTTCTCCATCATAGTGTAGCTTGTCCTGTGACTAAACCCCTGTTCATACTGGGAAATGTACAACTACAGTAATCCTGCATGCTTTGTGTTTTAGCACATTTAGCCGAGCTCTTAGCATGGTTTATATTATTGTAAAATACACATCACAACAGGTGTCCCAGTCGTTGTTTTATTCGCATATTCCGGTCCAATGATCTAATGCCAAAGTGAGCATGAAGTGACAGCTTCAATTACAAAACCATATGAATGTGAAATGACTTTTACCCGTGTCATGTATTTGAAGTAATCTTATGTTTCCTTTCCAGGAGGCTCAAATGATAGCGACCACAGCGACGATCCTTCTGTAAGGAAATGTCTTAGAAAGACCAGAGGAGAGCTACTATTAAGGGAGTATGAGGTATTGAATAATCATTAATGTTCAAGAAATCTGTACAACTTTTCAGTGGTAAACTGGTGTGTAGTCTGTAACATTGCGTTTTGAACTGTGTTCATAGTCAACCATGTTTTAAGGTTTGCAAAATTTCTTCCCCAACAGGAGGAGATTGAAAAATTACTGTCAAAAAATGAAGAGCTGAAGACAAAAAACCTGAGTCTGGAGGCACAGCTGAAGGCCGCTTTGAGCTCATGCAGTGATGATACAGCACAGCCAGAGGACCAAAGTGCCCTCCCCTTTATCCTGAAAGATCTGGAAAACAATGTGCAAGCTGCAGAAGACACCTGTGCCAAACTGAAGCAGGACATGGAAAAGCTGAAAGAGGTACACTACACATTGTCCAGGACTGGACACAGATTCGTCAAACATGCTTCTGCTGGATGCAGATTTTTTTTCTTCTTCTTCTTCTTCTTCTTCTGGACAGTCATGGATAAATTTAATGTGTCACCTCTGTTTTCAGACAAACAAAGCATTGCGCTCTCAAAATAATGACCTTGTACAGGAAAATATGAGACTTAAAGTCGAGGTGGATAACCGATCTCCTCACAAGTAAGTGTCTTTGTTTCATGACATCCAAAATGTCAGTCATTTGAAAGGAGGCCTGGTGATTTTAACCTGTTCAAGAAATGTAAGATCTGATTCTGGTCCCAAAATTCTGAGCAACTAATGATTTTCTGGGGTTTTACCTGCTTCATATATCATTTTGTTTGTGAAAGGTCAAGGAGAGCCCGGTTCTGAATTCTCATATGTTTAAGTGTCCTTCAGCAGTAACTAACAGGAAAATTGATTTAACGATGGGTGCAGATTATTGGAATGCTGACAGTAATGTTATTTGACTTCAAGACTTTTTCAGTTTAAAATGCCTGCACTCACTCACAAAGTGAATCAATTACAAGCAATAAAGTGTCTCTGAAGTGTTTTTATTTGTGTTATGTTTTAAAGACAATCGTGTTTCTCCAGGTTTGGTCGGTTCACAGTGGCGGCACTAGAAGCTAAAATTCAGCATTATGAGCGCGACATAGACCACTTGAAGAGGGCTCTGGATCGCAGCGACCAGTACATCGACGACCTGGAGTCTCGGCTGAGAAAATCTGAGAAGAGGTGCCTGGAAATGCAGGAAGCGTCCAGGAAAAACGTGGCAGGGGCAGACTCTCTCTCACAGCAACGCAAAATCAACATGGTGATACGTAGTTTGAGTTACAATGAGAGGGAGTTGATCTGCAGCAATCCAGAGGCCGAATGTTCAGCGTTGCCAAGAAATCCCAGTGCGACGTCAAGACCAGCTGCAGACCGGAAAGCGTTTGCTGAAGGGAAGAATGCTACTGAAGATCAGAACAACGAGGACTCGGAAATCTCCGATTTTTTGCCCACTACACCATCCGCCGCTTTCCGCACCCTGACCCTGAGAAGCCCTGGAATCCGTGAGAAGAAAGTTGCGTTTAAACCTCCGTCTCATCAAAGGAGGCTGGATTTTAACGTTACCCCTGAGAAGCCAAGAGAAAACCCATATAAGCACTTCCACAGGTTCCCCAGAGGCTTCCCTCACGATTTTGTGGACCTGTCAAAGTCCAGCTTCTGGGGTTGTTTGCAGAAACCCAACTTCGACCAGCCGTACCCGGGTCCAAGTCAACGGAGCTCCCTCCAGGCATCCGCGTCCTCCGATTTTGACGACGACGATTCAGATAACCAGATGTCCAGTGAAGCCTGCATGAACGCGGCTTATCTAGACAAGATCTCCGAGCTGGACTCCATGATGCTGGAAGGGGAGGGTTCTGCGAACGCCGGGTCCCAACTCCCTCCACCTTCCTCTCCTCCAGCACATTTGGAGCGTACTCTCATCCCAGACTCTCAATCCTCTCCTGCTGTTGTCTTACCAAATCTCGTGGATCATTGCAAACCAAAGAAGCATCTGGCCTGTGACGACGTGGACGACACCTCAAATGACAACGAGGCTCAGAAATGCTCCGCCGAGGAAGGACTTTCTGCACTTGAGCCCGGTAGGAGGAGCAGCACCCAAGTTCCGGACAGTACGCAGCACTCGGGGAGCTCTCAAAGCGAAGAGCTGTCTTTTGATTTGCTGTTTGATCCGGTGGACGAGGCCGGTCCCTCCGGCTCCCTTAATTCAGCAGGCCTGGACCATGATCGCGTAAATCCCTCCTCCTCTTCCAGCTGCACTGGTGGCGAGTCTGTGAACACAAGAGCACAAGCACTGAACAGCAGCCAGCCGGTGAAGAGAAAGTCTCACAGTCCCTTCTGCACAAACAGTCCCACCAAACTTTCAAAGCTCATGTGAGCAGAGATCGTCTTCTCTGCACCAAGTTTATGTCAGGATTGATGACTGCATGGCTAGAAATGATCCACCATTACTTCGAAGGATATTTGTGAATATAATGCTAGAGTCTAACTCATTGTCTGTTGTGATGAATCGAGGGACAACAAGGCAGAATTGTCAGTTTTGTGCTTTTTTTTTTTTTTTTTTTTTTAGGTCTCGATGACATATAGATACTTAACAATCCAGCCAGCTTTCATGTCATGAAAGTTTTTTGCCATGAAGCAAACACCTCGGACCCTTTTTCTTGTCCTATACCACTGCGTATCACTGGTGCTGATATTTTTATAATATGCGTGTGGTTTACTTGTTTTAAGCAATGTAGAAAACACAATCTTGGGTGTAATCTTTGCACTGTTGAAAGTGGCTGACTTTGTATTATAGATCACTGATGTTGATATTTTTCTAATATGTGTGTGGTCTACTTGTTCAAGCAATGTAGAAAACACCATCTAGTGGGTGTAATCTTTGCACTGTTTAGTTGCTGACTGATTTTCATGACAATGTAAGGCTGTGTTGAAAATTGAACTTGTTAAAGAAATAAAATTGATGCAAAGTGAAACTTTTTTTTTTGCTGTCTAGTTTTTTTTCCCCCTTCATTGAATTTTAATATATTACATTCACTAAATACCATCTTCAAGTACTTTATCTGCCATATTGTTTGAATTCAGAATTAATAATCGGTGAGCAAGCTGATGATTATTTTCCCCCATTTTCATGCTTTTATTTTGCTTCTTTCCCCTCATGGTTTGCAGTTAGCTCCATTAAATAGTTACAAATACTAATTTGCTTCCATTAAAGGTGGAATCGGCCCAGCCCGTTCATGTCGATAAAAAGCATGTAGCTCGTTACGACGCACATTAGAGACCTCACGCACAGCAATTCCGTCGGTGCGCAAAACGCCTTATTTATTATGCAAATTTAACGATATCGTGTATATTTCACATACCTCTAATCGCTGCATGAAATTTTAATTGGACACCCGTTGTGGTTTGACTAAATGAAGTGTTAATTCATTTGGATTAATTAATTTAGGTAAAAAGTACAAGGTGACGCTGGTGTATTAAATCAATTTGTTTAGCGCTCATCTGGCCATGATGGGCTTTAATGATAAGGCGGCGCTCTCATTATTTCCAAGGGTTAATGTGGGAGAGGGGACAGGATCCAATAGGAATACTGATCACATTTGAATACAAAAGAAAATCAGCAAAATAGCAATCTAATCGATGCCCGCTAAAGATTTCTACTTTGAATGTCTCTTTCATATTGAGTCTGACAGAAATGTTGGAGCATATTTCCCAAATTCACTTGGAAAAAAAAAATGCTTTCTAAATTCAGATGGATAAAGCCCAACCTAAAATAGATGGATGCTCAAATAAACAACGTTAAGCCAGTGGTTTCCGGCCTCTCTAAGTAAAGAATCAGGCCTAAAGGCAACCGGGACCGGCGCGGTTGTGTATCTGGATGGAGAGGAGAGTAAGCCCAGAAAGAAAAAAAAAAACGCCAGGCGTCTCGTCTCCAGATGTTATTGCCTGCCCTGTGAGCAGTTTTTATCTGTCAGCCCGTTCACTGTTCTGGCAGTTTATGTCTCGCGAGAGCAGCCGAGCACGGGCTTGACGAGATCTGAGGCGCTCAGGTGTAAGAGCCTCTCTCATCCCCAGCAGTGGGGAAACAGTAGACAGATAAGTGCGTCTGAGAGACTGCAGGCATCTCTGTGATCTCCGGGCTCAAGGCTGCACTCGGCGCACTACACAGCGAACTACAGCGCATCATTACCGGATAGGCAAAGGATCACTGTGTGTCTATGACTTTTTTCCAGCTCTTGTAGCCGTTTCCCCCTTCTTTCCCCGTGCACTTTAATTGGAGAAGCTCGCCAAGATGATGTCCATGAACAGCAAACAGCCGCACTTCGCCATGCATCCCTCTTTACCCGAACACAAGTATACCACCCTGCATTCCAGCTCGGAAGCTATAAGGAGAGCCTGTCTACAAACTCCACAGGTAAATTATGCCCTAAACTTTCACTTTGTGCTTTTTCTGCGCGAGGCTGCTTGTAGCGCCGTGAACGCTGTCTGCGCGTAATAACAAGGAGCGCTCCAAGGCACACTCAGCCAAGACGCACGCTTAATGTTTTTTTCATGTATTCCACAGCAATCACTGGAAGCATCTGTGATCTTTTTGAAAGCATGCTCACGCAAAGCCCGGCTTTACTGTTTTTGTATAATTTTTTATGACTTGCCGCTTCTGAAGGAATACGCCGACTCTGTTATGTGTCGCCAAAAAGTCCCGACTGACAGATGCATTTATTAATGTTTTTCTTTTTCTTTTCCCCCCCGCGCCGTCTTCCCTTTTTTTTTTTTTTAATTCTTTCTCTTTTTAAATTTCTTACTCATTTCATAACCTATTTTTGTTTTCGCCCCTGTAGCTGCAGAGTAACATATTCGCGAGCTTGGATGAGACCCTGCTGGCCCGGGCTGAGGCTCTGGCGGCCGTGGACATCGCCGTGTCCCAGGGCAAGACGCACCCGTTCAAGCCCGACGCCACCTACCACACGATGAGCACGGTGCCATGCTCGTCCACCTCCACCGTCCCGCTGGCCCACCACCACCATCACCACCACCACCACCACCACCAGAACCTGGAGCCCCCGGACATCATGGACCACATCACCTCGCCGTCCCTCACCCTCATGTCCAGCGCGCACGACGGGACGGGCGGAGGAGGCGGCGGCGGCGGCGGAGGTGGCGGCGGAGGGCTCATCTCCACCTCCTCTGCCCACCCGCACTCCCACATGCACGGCTTGGGCCACCTGTCCCACCAGGCTATGAGCATGAACTCGCCTCTCACCCACCACGGGCTGTTACCGGGCCATCACGGGGGAGGCCAGGGCGGCCCGGGGCTCACGAACACCGGACTCCCCTCCATCAATGACTCGGATACAGACCCAAGGGAGCTGGAGGCTTTCGCGGAGCGCTTCAAGCAGCGGAGGATCAAGCTGGGGGTCACCCAGGCGGACGTGGGCGGCGCCCTGGCTAATCTGAAAATCCCCGGCGTGGGATCACTGAGCCAAAGTACAATTTGTCGATTCGAGTCCTTAACTCTCTCCCACAACAACATGATTGCGCTCAAACCCATCCTGCAGGCCTGGCTGGAGGAGGCCGAGGGGGCCCAGAGGGAGAAAATGAGCAAACCTGACATTTTCAACGGAGGGGAAAAGAAACGCAAGCGGACCTCCATAGCGGCCCCGGAAAAGAGGTCTTTGGAGGCGTACTTCGCCGTGCAGCCTCGGCCGTCGTCCGAGAAAATAGCAGCTATCGCTGAGAAGTTGGACCTGAAAAAAAATGTGGTGCGAGTGTGGTTTTGTAACCAAAGACAGAAGCAGAAGAGGTTGAAATTTTCCGCTGCTCACTGATGACAAACACAAAAAGAAAAAAAAAGAGAAAAAAATGAACAAAAAAAAAAAGTTGTGTGACTGAATTTGGGGACCAAGGGACACTAAGACACCATTTTCAGTCTTTTGTCTCCAGCGATTTTACACGTTGGTGCACAACGGGCTTTAGATACCCATTTTATGAGGCTTCATATATCTTGTTTATTTTCACGTTATCGGTGAATGTGAAGTATGCAAATAACAGATTACACAGATTTCGCTCAGTTGTTACGAGGGAAACTTTTAGCGACGTCGACATTGCCTTTTACAACATGTGGACAGAGGTAATTTGCTTGATACTATAGCGAGTTATTTTCTCCTAATAGGCCTATTATTTGAAGTATAGCCATTTACGAATTACCTCATTGATTGTTGACCTGTGCTTTTGCTTTTATTTATTTTTGGTCGTTGTTATAGGATAATTCCTGATCTGTTCATTTATTCATCTTGTTTATTTATTCTTTATTTGGAGGCTGCTATGAATTCAAATTTAGTTGCAAACTTTGATGGCTAACGAAATAATAATTATTACAAAAAAATCAGGCCTGCATGAAATCTGAATTCACAGGAAGTAATTTCAGCCTCAGTAGGCTGGTCACATTTACAGATATATTTATTTTGAATTTGCACAAAAGACCCTTTAGGTTTATAGATCGGTAATGTCGAAATGGTTTTGTATATACAGACATCACTTTATCACTTCAGAGGTGAGTTTGAAATAAATTATAGGGGTATATCAACATCATTGGCATCACGAGGAAATTTATCCAACAGATCAAAGCACGAAATCCCTTTCTGCTTCTTGTAGGGAATATTACAACGAAGACAAAGAAGAAGAAAAAAAGAAGGAACGAAAATATCTTCTCCATGTGTTTCGGTTTGCAGTGCAAACGCTCTATGCATTGGAAAAAGAATCACAGCGTGCAGTAGGACTGTCTACTGAGAAACCTTTTGTGGATGGTGTAAGTCACTGTTAAATGCCTGTTTTCACATTAAGATCACCACGTTGTTTGTCGTGTTAATTGTTACAGAAACGTTGTGTAAGTAATATTTTTTATTTTGTGCACAAGTATGTTTACAAAAACTGCGGCGACATGTGCATCATGGAAAATGTCCCACTGTCTCCTTCCCTCTCTCACAACTTCTCCACTCTCCTCTGTTCCCCTCTTACTTTCATTGGTACTATTCATCCTGTAAGCCAAATTCAACAGGGAGGTGTGTTCCAGCAATCTTCTAATAAATCAAAGAAAGAAAATCATGCTTTTCTGGTTGTGATTGGGCTTATACACTCAACACGAGAGAAAGAGAAAGAGTCTGTCACTTTTGGAAAGCTATTCGTATTTAACATTACGACCTTATTCATTTTGTTTGTTTTTAGGAGCATTTCTCTTGATAAATAATAATATTATTAAAAAAAAAACGCTGAGCAAAAAAATGTGTAATCTTGCCAAGGAGCCTATTTTATTTGTTTATCGGTTGAATAATAATAATAATAATAATAATAATAATAATAATAATAATAATAATAATAATAATAATAATAATAATAGTAAAACTTTTAGTCAGTCATTTTGCTCTCTACAGTCCACAAATAAAATGGTAAATTATGTCTATTTTTAGGTAAGATAGAATTACCAGGAAAGTAGATACATCCCTCATCTGCGTGTCTGAAATCCTTCATTGAGATAAAGTTACACCCCTTCCCTCTCTGGTTAAAAAGGAGAGCTAACAATCAACATTTAATGAAGTTTCACAACAGAGTCAGAATAACTCAACAGCAACATCAGAGAGAGAGAGAGAGAGAGAGAGAGAGAGAGAGAGAGAGAGAGAGAGAGAGAGAGAGTGTGTGTGTGTGTGAGAGAGAGAGAACTACAAAAAAAAAGAAAAATATAAAAGTTTATTTGTTTATTATAAAGTGCCGTTCTAATCTTCCCTTCTCCTTTAAATATTTCTAATTTGTAATCCACAGCAACTTGCAGCAGTCGTAATTTTTTGGTGGCCTTCACTTTCGGCTGAATTTATAAGAAGGAATTTTTAAATGCATGTAATGCAATATTAATAGCGATTTGCTGATATAAAATGCAATATTTTCAGACAGCTTTCGGGGGTTTCAGGGATAGCAGGCGAATGAAGGAAGTCGCTGTTAAACAGCCGAGAAAGCTGCTTCTTATTGCTTTTCTTCTAGCTTTTGGCGACATGGACAGAAGAAAGGGCGATTCTTTAACGTGAGTAAGATATTTTCTGTGTATTATTATTATTATTATTATTATTATTATTATTATTATTATTATTATTATTATTATTATATTTCCAAGTCAAATATATTTTTAATGAGTTAATAACATTTTCAAATCACATTGTAGAGTTTATTGTTATTATTTTGAGTTGTGGAACTTTATCGTCATATCATTACGTAGCCGGGCTTAAAAAAAAAGTATTCACTAATTTTTAACTCCGGAGTGGCTCTATTTCAAAACAAATCCCAGATTAAAAACTTGTTGTAACTGCATCTTTCTTGAAAAAAATCTTTTTTTTTTTTTTTTTTACAATTCACACACAAATGAAGGTAATCCAAAGAAAGTAACGTTTTATTTAAAGTACTTTCTTTTATTATAGTCCACCATAAGTCGTGTATTATAACCTATGCGTGATCTATCTATCTATCTATCTATCTATCTATCTATCTATCTATCTATCTATCTATGATTTTCTTTATCTTGTGGGTTCAAACTTTGTAGATCTAACACAACCCATCCAGTGTAACACAACACCGCCTGCCTGGCACTGCACACACTCCACGCTCAGCACCACGCGCAGCACCACGCGCGCCACATGGCAATCATTTCAGCACCACGAACAGCTCCGCTGGCGGATTGAAGAGTAATGCATTATTGAAAGCCTATATCAAACAGCTCTGGGGTGCTGTCTCTCTGCACAGGGGCTCTGGATGAAGTCGGACTGTCTGCCTGCACAATAGCCTCTAATATGTTAATGGCCGTAGGGGATGCCTGAGGTACCGTCCCCAGCTGCCTCGCCTACCATATGTCAGCCCGTTACGACAGAGTCCTCTATTAATCAGGGGGGTATTTCATCAGTAACTTCACCGATATCATAACCCTTAAAGCCCCATCAATAGCCGGCCTCAGCATCACCTGATCGGAGATATTGTTTCTGCTTGGGCCTGAACGGTCCTTTCTCCCACAGAAGTGTCCTGGTCATTTATGCACACCGCTTGTGCAAACTGGAAAAACACAGGCAAATTATTATTATTATTATTATTATTATCATTATTATTATTATTATTATTATTATGTAACACAGAGTTTGCATTAATCACAGCTTCCACTTCGTTCTTCGTATCCTTGCATAGGCCGCGATGGATTAATCATGGAGCCTACCAAAGGATCTCATAACTTAATTCCTCCAGGCTACTAGTCGGGGGAGTAATTAATCTATACTGTGGATGTAAATAAAAGGAAATTGGATTCCTGACAGACGAAATGAGAGAGTCTCTGACACCACGTCGGCAAATAATGATTTCACCACACGTTATGGTAACGCAGGCGCTTAGATTTACGAGCGCGCGACTTTTTACTATGGCTCTGAGCGGAGGGGAGTGGGCCTTCCCTAATCGGAGCTGTTAGGCGCCCAGGTTAAGATGGATTAGATCATTATAATTACAAGACTACAAGATGAAGTTAAAAGGAATGGGAAGCGATCACATACTGTGTCGGTTCGGCTTTCTGTTTTTTGAAAGGGGAATGCTCTTGTTCTGACATTGTGGAGTATCTTAAAACAAATATAACAAAAAAAAAAAAAAAAAAAAGAAAAAAGAAAAAAAGAGCTCCCATGGAGAGCTCCGTTGATCTAACAATGCGCATGAAGGTTGGCCTTTGGACGGAAATGTCAAACCAGGGATGTGGATGGGTAGATCCCCCAGATCTGGACTCATTTCCCACTTATATTTGCTCAGTAATCCGCTGTGGCAGCCCTCCATCGCCCGGGACCTGGTTTGAAAGGCGAGGCTGTTGACACAGGGGTATATTTCAATCACAGAGGGTTCAGAGTCAGACGCACAACTTATTTGTCTAATAAATCCGTCATTTAGTAAGAAAAATATTTGATCTTGGGGGGGCTGACCTCTTGTCATGTAGCTACTGACAGATAAAAATGGGAATGGATGCTCCACGGATATGCAGGTAGCCTGCATATCAAAAAGCTCAATTTAAATTCATATTTGTGTGTAGAGACAGACATAAACAGATCAAAGTCTACCAGCACACATCACTTTTGTACCATTTGCTGACAATAAAAAAAAAAACAGCTGGAAGACACCAAAAAGTTTTCCATAGTCTAGAGGAGAAATAGAGGATGAAACAGATCATATCTCCACACAAAAGGTTTGACTTAACAGATTTAAAACACATTAAAGTGCGATTTTATGTGAAATTCAGATAAAATTTGAGTTGCAATGTGAACTTTAAGTGTCATAACTTTGTTGTCATTCAATAGATAGCTGATGTGAGTCACACACTTGGTGATAGTATAGACTCTATTTCAAGCACTGCTACCTACTGAAAATTTTTAAACAATGAAAGTCCATCCATCCACCCATCCTTCTTCTTTCCCATGTAGTCTGTATGGGGTCACAGAGGTGAACACCCACACTACAATGCCAGTTTTAATTAGATGACAATATGACTCAAATTAGATGAACAACTCAAGCCAAATTAACATTTTGGTACTTTATAGAGTTTCATTAAAACATCTGTGAGTCACTTAGATGTGCAAAATCAGACTCCTCCAAACACCCATTCTTATGCTTCAGCTATCCAAGTTCACCATCTGTTGTGGCTTTCAAAAGTATCTTTTATAGTTCAGTGTGTAATCAGAACCATGGCATCAAACTTTAAAATCTAATTGTTGGGAATCTGCAGTCTTTATCACTGGTACATGTTTCCTAGAGGATCCATTAAATGACACTTTATGAATGCAAATAAGCACTCCTCCAGCCTTTGGAGCCATCACACTGTCAGCCGTTAGCTTTATTCTGATCATTGTGCATGCCTTAATCACTTGCTTCCTCTCAGTGATCTTTATAGGTACATTTTGACCAGTGAGGATGTCTAACAAGACAGAAACGACCTGCTGTTGTGCCTGACAAGAGCAAAAAAACCTGCACAGAGACGTTAAATATGACCACAGAGCTTTGAAATCACTCAAAAATGTCAGTGGCTCCCTGCTGTTTTATGCCTCAAGCACACACTGTACGTTATAACGCCTGGATTTGTGGCTTAGAAATAATACACAAGCATCGGTCCAAATGAAGTCTGGCTACTTTAATGCAACTATATGTCCACAGTTGGCGTGGTAAAGTGTGCACATAAATCAAAAGGTATCTCCAAAACAAAGCAGGCGTTACAGGGTTTAACCCGCTGTATGTTGCATGGCCCTGCCGTTTGACAGCCGCGCTGATAAAGTACGGCACTAAAACATCAAAACACTTGTCAACGTCTGCCTGCGCCGGTTCATAGCGGGATGTTTCACCTCGTTTAAAAATTACGCGTCGCCACCGAAATGTCACTTTATGCAAAACCTGCCTCACTACCTAAATGTCATTTATTTCTCAATCCCTGGCCGCGAAGAGCCGCCGTGTCCCCGGGCGGACTGCTCTTTGAACCCTGCCCGCGAACCCATTTTCCCGCAGTCATTACCCGCGCGAGGCGCACACGCGCTAAAGAGCAAGGGAGAGAGAGAGGGAGCGAGAGAGAGAGAGAGAGAGAGAGAGAGAGAGAGAGAGAGAGAGAGAGAGAAAGAGAGAGAGAGAGAGAGAGAGAGACTGTATAAGGAGATTGTACAGCAGCGTGGGTAAATATTCGAGAAAAGGAGGTAAATTGCATGTTTTCACTCCAAAACCAGTGGGTGACAAACAGCCCTTCATACAGTAAGAACTGCAACAAAACATAATTTTCATCTTTTAATATTTCGTCAACACTGAGAAGCAAATTTACAGATCACTGACGCAGTGGGAAAAAAAACAGCTATCATACTGCAAATTAGCATCTATGTCCAACTGTGGGGATTATTTTGTGAGTACATGCATTGTGAGGGCTGAGAGTTTTTGCAGATTGATACCAGAATGTGATACTTCTAGTAACACCTATGTGTTTTTTTACTCAAATTTTGGAAACTATCATTATTCACATTGTCTTTCTATATTTAGACATGCAAGTGTTTTGTTTTTTCTCTTTTTTTTCATCAAAAGTTACAACTTGTTTCCTACAGATCAGTGATGCTATACAGGTGTATAAATGCTTCATATAAGCTGGGGCTGAAAATAATTGGGCCAGACAATAGAAAAATAATGTAGTTTGATTTGGTGAAGTTTCATGCTGTAATTTGAAACAAAATACTTGAAAATAAAACAATATGTTACTATACAAGATCAGGGTTACACACTAAGCTTTCATACAAATATCAGTGGTTTTATCTCTGATACCATTATACGTTAAAGGAGATCAGTGGTATTGCATGTCACAAAGAAATTGTGCAAACTGAGAAGAGGCACTGTGGCCAAGGACATTTCAGACGTTTAAGCTGATTTTCATGTGATTTGTCCAAAACAACACAAAATTGAAATATCAAATAAATATTTACCCTGAAAAGTGTTTCTTTTTTATTTTTTTTTGGTAAAAAATAACATACTCAACTCCTTCACACTAAGATGAAATGGAAAAAAATGTATAATTGTCTTTCTTTAAAATGTCTCTTATTTCTTTCAGGTCTGGTCTTCTTGCTGTCAGTATGAGTTTATGTTGGTCTTGAACCAGAATCAGTTTGACACTTCTCCTTCAAACGTTGACTGGTTTCTTGTTTTAAAACGTGATCATCATCTTATTGCATGATTGACTGTGACAAAATAAAACAGTTTTTCTGTCCAAGCTTTCATCAGAGCCTGAATTTGTTTTGGACTTTGTCTTTTTCTGTCCAAGACTGACATCGAAATGCACTGCGGAATAGATCAGCTACTTCTAGTCATTACAAAGACAAATACCATTGAGCATTACCTGCTGGTTTGTTTTTCATGCATTATTCTTCAGTCATGGCTGACACTGTAAACACAAGGGCACGAGCTTTCCTTTTGATCTCACACTAGTATCTTTTGATGCTGCAAATAAGCACATGACAACATTTACCATATAAATAGTTTCCCGCATCCGAGGCTGAGAGGTCACTTCCACATGTTTGCAGGATAAGAGACACCATCTGCATTGAGCGGCGGATGAAAGCTCAGCTTCACTTTTGCTGGGTTAAGAATTTGCCTCTGTCTTTGGTTTATGGTCAATGAATTGTAGCGATGGCGTTTTAGACTAAAATGAATGTGGTATTGTGCGGGTCAAGCCCAGAATTTAATCACCTCTGAGAGCACATTGTACTGATTGTCACTGCGCATTGTGCTGAATGTAACTGTATGATCCTCCTGGGGGAATGAATGAAATAAAAAAATCGTTATTCTTTATGTGGTCATGGTCATTTTTCTGATTTTAAAGAAACTGCTGTTAACCACTGAAGAGTGCTCTGTATGTCACGATTTCTTCTTTGTTTCAATGCCATTTAGTATCTGAAGACTTCATTTTACATTTGAAAAATCCTTCTAAATGTTTAGTTCACACCCTGTGATCCTCCATTCCCCCACTTTTTGAAACTTTTTCAGAAGCAAATCTTTTTTTTTTTTGCGTCTGGATTAAACTTCTATCATCATTTCTAGTTTCTCGTGCAGGAACTGTTGAGGGCATTTCACATGTGTGAGAGAGACCCGCTCTCCATCAGTAGATATTGAATATCTTCCTCTGTACACATGGACTTCGATAATGAGGAGAGTGTCGGCCATCGTTTGCCCGCCGCCATGCCATCAAATATTCATCACTGTTGATTAAACAGCCGGCAGCTGCCGATCGGCCGGGTGTCAAATTTGTATCCAGCGTCTTCTGCTCGCACCCAGCCTGAACACAATGATTCAGGCTCTGAAACGTTCCGCAGCAGAATGCAGATAGAAGATCAACAAATGTGAACGCTGTGTTTGTATACATGTATTGGGGAAGATTTTAACTATTACAACACAACATAATTACATGTTTTAGGTTCATCCATCGTCCGGTACAATAACAGAAAGAAAAGACAAATGTGTGTGTGTGTGTGTGTGTGTGTGTGCGCACGCATGCACGCATGTGTGTAAGAGAGAAGGGTTACTGTGAGGCACAGTAAATATTTCATGAGTTGTTAGAGGTTGGAGTAGAGAGGAAAGACTGCCCAGGAAGGTTGGTTCAACTCATTTGGTGAACTGGAGCTGGGAAGCAAGCAGGGGAACAAATGTTGATGCAGTCCTGCTCACACGCACACACACACGCACACGCACACACGCACACACACACACACACACACACACACACACACACACACACACACACACACACACACACACACACACACACACACACAGATATACTCTTTATTGACTTGGTAGCTATCGTCTTGAATGTCACTGCCAATGCAAATAGTCCAACAGCACCTTTTTTTCAGAAAATCTTTGGTCAATCTATCTGTTCATATTTCATGCAACCCGGTCAAGGAACAGGTGAAATCTAACAAAGTAATGTCAAACTCACACCCTTCAAGATGATGAAGCTGTAGTCAAATGAAGAATAAGCAAAGTGACATGATTCACACTACTGGATGTTTTCTTAAATGATGTTTGTTTTGTTTCAGAAAGCTCTGATCAGAGATCTCCAGATGGCAACAGAGGCCTCAAACTCCTCAATGATGCAACACGGATTCAAGTAAAGTCCTCAAAACCAACACGAGAGATCAATCAATTCTGGATGAAAATACATCTAATCATTAATCAAATATGAAAACGGCTTATCTTCTATTAAGCTATAAATGTATTAACTGAAAACCTAGTTTTACTTCCGCATTTTAAGAACCTTATTATTCTGAATAGAACCTTCATTACTACTAGATCAAATCTTCAACACGTCAAAAAATAGAAAATGAACTGGGTCTAATTGCGGCTCAAAAGAGAAGCTCTTTCACTAATATGTCCATGTGCTCTCAATATAACCAACTATTTTTTCCTAACTTGTGTTAAATCTCTCAGTTATAAAGACAAAGTAAAGAGTTGTGGAGGATATTTAAGAAAATGTCTGAAATCATTCAGCATTCTGCAGCGAGGGGAAGTGCCTCGGTGTAAAGGGGATGAAACAAAAAGAAAGCTCAGCTTACTGGCCATTGATTGTCATTCTGTGATCTTATTATCCTCTTGTTAGTCAGACTGGAATATCATCCTTTAGATCCCCTTACTGGAAGAGCCGATTCATGACACAGCTGTTAGATCAGCGCCTCAACCTGAGAGTCACCAATCGACCAGCCAACACCACACAGAAGACACGCTGCACTGCTGAGCTGGCCTCCGTGTCTCAGTTTATGATAAATAACATTATGGTATGAAAAAAGAAAGCCTTTAATTCGACTGTGTAAAAGGCAGCATGTAAAAGTTTGATATTTTCCTCAAGGACCCACTTGGTTCTCACCCTGCAACTCCTCAGTCAGCACTGCAGCTTCTTCGACAGCCCCTGACATCAGTACCGCACAATACACGGTGTAAAAACCATGATCACGACCCAGGAGACGGCCACCGAGTGCCTCCAGGATCCCATGTAAGTTCCAGCCATTTCTGACACTTTTCATCAATACCACATGTTCTGCCATTGATTATTATGTCCTCGGCGTCCTGACTTCACTCCGTGCAGGTCACACGGTGTGAAATCAGCTCTCCGGTTCCCAACTCAGGGGACCTCAGAAGACTGACAGATTTGACAGGTGGAGCAGCAGTTGACTTTGACAAACTACTGATTAGCCTGTCACTCCAAATGTAGAAATACCGCGAACTATCTCAAATTTATTCACTCAGTCGCCTGCGAGCCAGACAGGTAGTGGACTGAGTGCATCGCCTCACTGAATGAGATGAATGAGGACGGTGAATTATGGTTGAGTTATAAGCTCCGGTCACATTGATGCATCTGTGCAGAAGTTTCACACCACAGTTTTGGTGTCATTTCAGTAATTACATGCCACTTTATTAATTAATGAGACATAATTATCTGGTAAATTGACAACAGGAACTATCAGTTTGTCCTCCAAAACTCCACTTTGGAAAGAACTAACGAATTTGTTGATATTCGTATGTTTTACAAGACTCCTGCTTGTAATAATTGAACAACTTTTTTTTTTGTTACCTAAATGCAAGCAGAAACTGTAACTGTATAATCCATTTCCTGACTGTCTTTATTTTGCTCAGAGGCAGCAAACATCTGTCTGTAATTTCTTTTGACTGCTGTTTCTGACAGTTTCATTAATAAAACGAATTCAATCAATAAACCAGAGGAAAGATCTATTCATTATCTCCAGTTTTTTAAAACTCATTTGTGTCGGGTGTATGCTCAATTCATAACCATACTGAGGGATGTATCAAGTCTTCCGGGAAAACTGAAGAGGTCTCTGTATTATTAAGAGCGCTTTTGTTTTGTTTCATCAGAATTACAAAAAATAAAGCAATCTGAGAAGGATGGATGACGCACTGCTTGGTTGATTGGGTTCTGTAAACTGAAATAAAGGCTGCAGATAGTTTGGTTCAAATGTTGTAATAACCACAATGGTACAACAGCAATGATGACAGCATAAACACACGTCACTACTCAAACTTTCGAAAACTCATAAAAACCCACTAAAAACCAAACTGGATGAGCTTCTTCAAACAGTTTGCAGTTTTAATTAGACATAAATGAATTAACAGGTTAAAAAAAAACTCAAGCACAACTCCACAGGAGAGCTCATTCATTCATCCAAGGGAATAAATGAGCAGATCCTAATAATAGCTTGAACTTCAACACATCCTTTACCTCAAACCTCAGCAGACCAGACTACTGTTGATACCTCCTCTAATTACCGTGATTGACTGTTGTGCAATATTATCTGTCTGGATCCCCCCAACACCGCCACACCCGCACATCCACACCCTACAAGTAACCCTGTCCCACTCAGTCAGGATCCAAATATCACCCACTTATTGACCAATGTGACAAATGGTATGGTGGGGGGCGGCGAGGGGCGCTGGAGTCTGGGGAGAGGGGAAGGTGAGGAGATAAAGTGTACCACTGAATTATTCAGAATGAAAACACAGAGGAAATCGATCAGGAGACCAAAAATCTGATATTAATAGCAAATTACACCATACCGTTATAGGTGGAGGTGTGACAGAGAGACTGAGGCCAACTAATTTATTATGTGCCGCGTGTATCAAACTCGCTCTGTGAACTCACTCAGCTTTTATTTTATGAGTTTTAAAATAACCATCTGCACAGGAACCTAATGTTCTTTGTTAGTTAGACACTTAAGAGCGGCTAAGTAATTAGCACTACATTGGATTTATAATTGCCTATCATGGGCCTTTATTGGTCAATTACCCACTCAAATCAAGTGACTCAGCCAAATGTAGCAGTCTTATTATTACTCAATTAAAACAAATGCTCTCTGTGGTAGCCGGTCTGAGAGGGAGAGGGACAGGGGGTGGGTGGGGCACTCCAGATTCCCAGTATATCATCAGGTAATTAATATTTTCATTAACTCGCTCTCTGTTGAGCTGCGACCTGCCTCTGATCATTTCATTTCCCCTCCATGGGTTCGATACTGTAGCGGCTCCATAATTAGTTTGATTTATATCCGACTCCTGTAATGAAGGAGAGCGCTCGCTCCTTTCCATTCTCTTTGCCGAGCACTGCTGCACTGCTCACACCCTCCTAATACCCAATAAATACAGCGAGCTGGACATGGAAGCAATAGGCCTCCGTGTATTGAGACAGCTCATGAACAAGAAACAGAGACAAGGTTTATGAAAAATTCAAACCCGAATCTTTGAGGGATGGAGGCAGGGCTTGTGTGTAACATGGCTTATTAAAGATTGAAGCACATATACATGATTCTTTTCTGTCTCAAAACTGAAATTCTTGATAACGGCGCACAAAAACCTCAGGGATTAAGAGAAATGTAACCACAGGTGATTCTCGAAGATATCAAAAGCCTCTGGAGAATCAGCTGTATGTCAATAGTTCATGATCAGCGTAAACAATAAGGTCATTCTTAAATGTTTGTTTCAAGGAAACACATTTATATATTCTATTATTACTTCGAGACAATAAACACTCCAGGTCAGTATATATACAGTTATAACAGGTATAATTTTTTTTCAACATGCAATGCATACAATGCAATCCAGTGTGTGAGATACCTGACTTCAGTGGCTTCACGCTCAGCAGGGTACCACAGGAGAGCACATGAATGATTTCAGCATTAATAATGCTCCATTGATTATTGTTCTCCTGTTTAAAGGTGAATGGCAAAGCTTTCTGAGCAGCAGGGGAAGCAGAGGCCTGTGTGTCTCAGGGAAGGCCTGATTTACATTTTGGAAAGTGCACCTTATTCCCGGGGGGTTTGCCTATCGTTTTCAGTCAATACCGACTCTGAACTTTCTTTGTTGTGGAAGACTCACCGGCCCTTTGTACGTCAGCTGCATTGTGGTTGCTTAACAATTTGCTGTAACAGCTTGATAATAATGTCCAAATTCATAATATATCAACGGAGCGCACTGCTGAAGAGTACGAGCAAAGTGTATTATGAGAAACGCTTATTAATCCAGTTTAATCACAAATTCCAGATTGCTCTTAAAAACTGCAGCAAAACATGTTTGTCAGACTGCTTGCGTTCAATACGGCGGTAAGTTTCAAGGTTGGTTTTCCCTCTGCAGGCTGACTCCGGTTTGTTTTTTTGCTGAACACATTATTCATGGGCATGATTGGACTGCAAGAGATCTGTGGCCTATTTCAGAGGCGAGCTTCCTCTTCCAAAGAAAGGAGCAAAAAGCTGTTGCCAACAACTACCCTCCAGCTAGCTCTGCATTAAGGTTATCCCGGGCTCAAGATTTCCAGAAAGGTAAACGTCAGCATAATATACACTGCACAACACAGAAGTGGGGGGGGGGGGGGGGGGGGGGGGGGGAAAGAGTAACTTCAGCATTAGCTCGGAGCGACGTGGTCGCCTACAACTGTGTAAATGGTTTTTAATATACCAACAAACTGTAGTGGGAATTCTGTACGTGAGCAAATCAGATATATAAGATGATGATAAAATGCACATAAGGATATATTTATAGCTTTGTGATATAAACCATTGGCTCATATTCCTGAATGATTTCCTTATGCACGGCTGGACGAGAGCATACGTTTCAAGCGTTTCACTTTATGTTGTTGTGATGCTCTTTGAGATCAATACCTACTACCAAACAAGTGATAAATGGCAATGACAGGAAATACTGTGTTCTCCTTCCAGGTTTCACGAGAGCCAAAGCTAAGCGGGGTGGAAACATAAAGATAATCTTCAGTGCCACATAAAAAGGAGCCAAATTAGCTAGCTAGCCAGACTGTCCATCTCAGCATCTCTCAGGCACATTTAGCGAGCACTGAATGCAGCTCTTTCTACCATTTCCCCTTACTCAATTATTGATGGTAATTATCATGGCGTGCTTAGTCTGCACCATAACAATATATTCTTAACAAGAAACAAGTCAGTGGGCATTCTCTCAAATTATCTTTTATTTCTTAAGGGATACTCTTGGTTTTTTCCCCTCTCGACTGGGTGGTGCTCCTCATACAAGTAATCCTTTTAAGGGCTACAAAGTCAACTGAAGAAGTGTGGGGAGGACGTTAAGATGCCGGAATTAAAGTCATTTGAAAAAAAAAAATCTTATTGCTCATTCTTCAGGTAATTTTCAGGAGGGGATTCGCAGAAGCATGTTGAATTAGTAAATAAGGCAGAAGCTGGTTAGAGTTTCAAACAAGATGCTTTAGCTACCCTTTGAAAATTATTGTGTCGGTATTGTGACGTGTAGGCAAATCACTGAAAGCAATCTGGTGTATTTCATGCTCACTGGTCAAGGTTTCAAGCTTTCTTTGGTTCTTCGTTAGAATGGACATGAGTCTGCGTTACTTTTCCTTGGGTCCTCACACATTATTGCTTCGCATATTTAACTATTACACATTGTCTCATTACAAGAAACGGCAGCAGCCACAATGTAAGACGAACCCATAAGCATACAAACTGAAAATACATCCAGCACCAAGGTGAGCTTGCTTACTCAGAGGATAAATCCATAGGGATGTAAAGCAGCATAGATTCCCTCACCTAATTATAGTATCACATTTTCTTTACCTGCCTTCTGAAAGGATAAACATGATATAAAATCCATGAGAAAAAAAAAAAATCCCTTACCAATGTTATGAAATCAGTAGATCCTTGAGGTAAGGTGACCTATTAAAATGATTTACTGACAAATAATAGAGTAAATTCCACCACAGGTTTAATGCCTGTATAACAAAAGGCCATCGCTCTCCCTTGAGACAAAGACAAAGAAACTCAGACAACAACTAACAAAGTATAAAAAACATGTCACCAAACAAGTACATATGTAAATCTGAACTGAGCTACACACAGAAGTAAACTAAACAGTTTTCTCCCTCCTGATTATGATCTCAGCCTTTTCTGTCCTCTATTTCCCCTTCCATTTCAGTGGAAGGCCCTGGCTTGCCGTCTTCCAGCGCCGCAGGGCATGGAGCTAGCCGGCGGTGAGTTTCCATCAATTAGTGCACCCCCGCGGCCTCGTGGCAGAACCCACCTTTGACTGCAGAGAGATATTGATTAGTTCAGCTGCACTGTCAGGTCTGGAGTGAGCAGGGCCGGGTGATCCAAGGCCTTCACCGGAGACAAGATCATGTCGAGTTTCTGACACATGTAGGCGCACACGTATACACATAGGCAGACACATGCATGCAGGAAGGCATGTGTAAACACACACACACACACACACACACACACGTGCACGCACACACGCACATACACACACACACACACACACACACACACACACACACACACACACACACACACACAGCAAGGTGCACATGTGCACACATACAAATGCAATGAAATGGGCTCTCTCAGATGACTGCAAGGTGAGAGAGGGAAGATAAGAGGAGAAGTCCACAAGAGTTGCTTGTCAGAGGGAGTGATGGCTGAGAACTGACAAGTGCTTGTTAGTTTTTTTTTTTTTCCTCTCACCCTGGTAGAGTTCCTATGAAAACAACAAGCCGCAGAGCCTCTAGACCCACAGAAAGGGAGAATTTCACAGGCAAAAACACATACAGCAGATTCAAAATCACTGTTGAATAGGCCCATTAGGCCCAACAAGATCAATGCAAACAATACTGCATTTGTTTTTATGTGACCTGAGACTGGTGTGTAAAGCGTCAAAACAGCGAATGACATCAAATGAAAGAGGAACATTTATCTTCAATGCAATGAAACAAGCAACACCTGTGTTAAAGAACAGCAGTTTCATTTTCGCAGCAACAGCGGAAACAATATCCAGATGAAACCCTGCACATAAAGCCGGATCATAAAACCATTGTCATTAAAAGAAAACCTCCAGACAGCCGGAGGCACAGTGGAAATAAGCTGGGATGTGAACGTCATTATGTGCATTTCAGGCTGATCTTTGTGTATTTGCTGTTCGAACACTGACAAGACCGGTGCATTCTGAGGAGCTTTAGCAGTGATGCAATCAATGGTAACGCCACAGGTGCTCACCTGTAGAGAGCAAAGCTCCATATCTGACTTTTTTGGTGGAAAAAAACCCCCCCAAAAAAACCAACATAACACTACAAACCTCAGTTGTTCAAGTTCATCCAAATTTATTGGACAGGCCACGCGACTCTCAAAAAGCGAAGACAGATAAAACTGAACAATAATCCACTATGCCACAACAAAGTCTAAATTCATAGCACATAAAAACACACCGTAGACTGTTGCAACTCCGACGGTTTGGGAATAACAGAGTAAAAAGTGTAAGAGATGAGAAAGCGGTACCTCCAGTCAACACAGCTAAACATGCGTGAACTCGCTTCTGCTGAACCGAGCACACGCTCAATGCTCGGGAGTTTGTGTCAATGG
Source organism: Salarias fasciatus (assembly GCF_902148845.1). Taxonomy (NCBI): domain Eukaryota; kingdom Metazoa; phylum Chordata; class Actinopteri; order Blenniiformes; family Blenniidae; genus Salarias; species Salarias fasciatus. Next base: position 28,812,527 of record NC_043745.1, on the reverse strand, counting down.
ATTACAGTTTTCAAAAAGTAATAACATGGCTACAGGGGTGTTAGTCCAGTTCATCAAAAGAAAATACTTTATAATTGTTATGATTAAATGGTTGATTATAATATAAAAAGAAACATCAAACAATTGGTTGGTCCTGGTTCTCTTATTCTGTTCTATATAGAAAAAGATATTTATTCACAATTATTCATTATACTTTGCGCTTGGATAATGTCTTTGACGTTCTTGATAAAAAAAAAAAAAAAAAAGTTATTCACAGATTTTTTTTTAAATAATGGAAATAATAACATTACCGTTACACTGTCGCTGAAACAATGCCAATCAAAAAACGGCTTCTATATTAATTAATAGCTGAGATGGTGGAACGCTTGTTGAGTCTTGAGGTTTTTCCAGCAGTAGTGATGTAAATGTGTACATTAGAAATATTTTGTGTCCAATAAATAAACTGAACTCGCCCCACCCCGCCTTTCTGTATTGATTTAGATGGAGCTATTTTCAACAAACATCTGACTTGTCAATAGCCCTGAATGTATTTTCACAGTATCAGAAATTACAAAAAACAGAACAAAAGATGAAACATGAATTACTTGCTATAACCTCGAAAGACAAGATGGAGTCACCAGACGGAAACGATGATCGTGATTTACAAAAAATTCTTGAAATTATTCACAAAAAGGAATAAAACTTTGCAAAACCACTCCTAACCAAGGCCACAGGAAAAAAAAATCACTTGGTCAATATATTGTTTAAGGGCGAAAAAACCTGATTCTTGGAACCTCAACAGGATATAAACGGAAGAGAAGGCGCTGCAGCCTTCATCTGTGGCCTGCCAGCTGTTTGCACCGTAACACACCGCCGTGTTCAGAGCTAAAGGGTGAGTGAGCGTCCTTCTCTTGTTATCCGTGCAGAAGAGAGATAGTGATGGAGTACTGAACCCCCCTGCAGTTCCCGGTTCTCTGTTGGTTAAATAAGCCATTTCACCCTCTTTTCATCCACCTCGCTCCGCTCACTTGAGCTGTCATCCCATTATGCTGAGAGGTTCAGTGGTGGAGCGTCGCATACAGATGTTTCTGATGTTTATCTGACGAGGATCCTGGTGCAGCACGTCATTCCAGTACGGCACAATGAATATTTTGAAAAAGTATCGCTTCGAGGACCGATTTAAAATCAACCCCTCTTTCAGTTTAATGAACTGTTTCTTCTAAATATAACAAGATTGTACCATTATACCACTGAACCCATTTTTTCATCATTGAATTATTGGCATTTTGGTCTCAAAAATATAGAAAAACATCATGTAAATTATGAAATCAAAATGTTTTAGAGCACGATTTTGATAAAGCAGCTGCTCTTGATCAAAAACAGACTAAAATGCTGGGCGTTTAGATGTATGGTATTTCTAAACATGTTTGTAAATGATCAACTCATCAAATATTGAACAACTCAAGCCAGCTATTATGGCATATATTGTTAAGTGAGTTATATATCAATTTAAACTGGTTTTGTGAACCATCATATTATTTTGTCTGGCGTTTCATGTTTGGCACTTTGTTTTGGTGTCACTTTTTGAAGAGTTTTAGTTATTCATCCTTCGCCTGTCAGATCACGACGCAGGCTGAGGAGTCATCACTGGAGGGGATCATCTGGACTCGCCGATTTTGATTTGCAGCATCCGGACGCTGTCATTTCCCTGCCCAAAAATGTACACCCACTGCTCAAATTGATTGTGCCGCCTCGTCGCTTCCGAGGCCAACAGGCCAGAGGAACGGTCATAATTGAGAGGAGAATTAGCAAAACCTTAAATATATGGCAGGTGATATATCATTACCCATAGACTTGACCCCGGCTGGCCCCTTCCTACTCCCATGTGGCCTCCTGCTCAGGCTGGCGAGCGGGAGACGGAGGGGCCCGCTGCCTGTCAAACAGCTAAATCAACAGCGTCTGGCCACAGCCCGTGTTGGAGTGTTTTGCTTGAACGGTTTCATGAAAAACTAATCATCTGTTCATCATGGAGATCAAACATACGCTGGGTGCAATGATTAGGAAAAGCAATCTGATAAACCTTGAAGAGCCAGTAGTCCAGATATAATAATTTCGAGATTAAAACTGCCCCCTCCTTCTCCTCCACCTCTGCCGCCTTTTTCTTATCTCGGTCATCCCCGGTTCATCCTGTCCCGCTCTTATACTGTCCTCAAAGTTCAAGAAATAACACACAATTGTTATCTTGTTTGTAATTGCTGCTCAATTGGCTCCAATAGAGCCTCAGTCTATCTTGATTTTCTGAGCAATTGTCAAAGATAGATAAGCCACTCTTATCGAGACTCATTTTTATTCTGAGCGCCACTGAAAACCTCACATTTCATCATCTTTCTTTTTTTTTTTTACACTCAGCCCTCCTGAAATTTACCTGATGCCTTGAAAAAAAAAGCATCAAGTAATTACAAAGAACAAAGCAAACAGTGTTTTCCAAGGCCGACTATTTAATTTTCTAATATCTATATGATGCCTTTAATCTTGTATTGTGTCATTTTCCTGCATCGCATAAAGAATGCATCCAGTAATTAGAGCGGAGCCCGTCGACGGGCAGACGACTCAGTTATCTATTTCTACTTTTGAAGCAAACATGTGAAGTAAGGCAGAGGTCAAAGCAATCACCCTGCTTCCCTAATAGCCTGCTGCAACACACACACACACACACACACACACACACATATGCAAAAAAACAATAATTGGGATGGGAAAGTTTTACAAAGTGACTAGAGAGAAGTGGAGTTGTTCCAAGGAAACCATTTAAAGTTGGCCAGTGTCAGGACTCCCAGGAGATCAGAGGAGAAAAAGATGATTTATTATGAATAGAGACTCTCTCAAGCTTAAAACAATTACCTGCAGATGCCCCTGTGTTACTTAAGCAAATAAAGAGAAAATAAATAGTACGGCTGTGTAATGTTTGATACGCCTGCTGAACGTAATAACATTTTGCCGTTTCCACAAAGTGGACCGAAATGAAATTAGAGGTCCCTGTAGCCTGTAATGAAATGCGGTGCCTCCTGACTCTAATGTAGTTTGTCATCATGTGGACGTATTAATGCTCGTCTCCAACTTTCCCCTGATTGATGCAGGCGTCACAAATATATACATGCGGAAACATTAACGTCGCGGGGCTTCGGCTGGAAACCAACCTTCCCTGGGGCAGAATACGATGTGAACAGGTACAATTTAATTGGTAAAAGTCCTACGCAAACTTTATGTTTTATAGATGACAGAAAATGTGATGTCCAACCAAAAAGGTCTTTTAATTAGAGGTTGCTGTGGGCCAGTCGGCATCTTATTCCAAGACTGGAAGCTTGATCCTCATTTGTGTCTTGTCTCAGTTGTCGCCATTGGTGTGTGTGTGTGTGTGACAAATTATGCCAAGGAATTTGACTACTTAATATATTATATCAATAAAGTCCATTTAATCTGAACATTTTCACTATTTCCACCATTTTCTCATGAGCTCTTATTCACTCAGGCACAAAGAGGATGTTTTGTTTTCTGTGAAACGGGCCGAACTGTGGATCTCATCTCGTCTCATCTATTCAGAGCGTGTGTTCCACTTGTGTTGTCAATGAATACATTTGTTTTTAAAGTGCATTAAAAAAAGAGGTGAAAAGACACCACAGTCTTCAGGAGAGTCGTTATTTCAGCTGGCTCTCCACAGCTTTTGTTTGCAGACTCCATCATAAGATATTTTGTGTGATGTACAGTAAATCTCGACTTTGCGACTGATCATCTCTGAGATTGTTTCTGTTGTTGTCAAATTTAGGTTTATTGGCTTTAAGACTCCAAATTGTTTGATAACTTCACATTGTTGCAGTGAAGGGGGCTTCGTGCTCCATGGTGGCAACAAACAAATGAACATGGGAGTGATATAAATAGTTTCCAGTTGATCGTCCTCATACAGTATGACAAGGATCTTAGGGCGGAGGTGTCAAACTCATTTCACTTCAGGAGCCACACACAGAGGAAGTTGATCCAAGTGGGATGGACCAGTAAACAATAGCAATAGCAAATAACTCGAGGTCTAAATCTATGTTGTAGTGCAAATACATTTTGGTAAATTATTAAGAAGTTCACATATACTGAACTATCCTATCCCAGCACATGACAAATGTGAATTTTGAATTGAAAACGCTGCAATTCGAACAAGATTACGCCTCAGTTCACCATGTGCTTTACCACTTACAGATCACAGTCGATCTTTATTATACCATTCGGATCTTTAAAGGCGAAAACAAACAAAAAGAAACATGTGATCACATGTAGCTGCAACTCAAAAATAAAGTAGACTAGTTCCTCTTATGATCAAAAAAAGTTGTCTAAGTCTCAAAATTATCTTGAATGCCGACACATTTTTACATCTGTGCCGTAATCCTGATCGCCTGAAGAGACTCACCACATATCACAGATTAAAGGGGAAAGAAGATGAGTTCTGCCCCTGCACGCCCCTGGTGGTTGAATAAATATATTACTGCTAATGTCAGAATTTCTCATATCTGGAAAATTCCATTTCGCAGACCGGATTGGACTCTCTGGCGGGTCGGTTCTGTCCCACAGGTCATATGTTAGACACCACCTGGTCTAACGCGTTCAAAACCTACTTCAGTAAATCGCCCGCAAATCATCAAATCATACACACTTTATGCACGATCTTAGTAAATCAGACCTGTAATTTTTTGTTTTTATTTGTGAAGTCACAGTAAAACTAAAAAACAATGACAACTAAATCTTCTTCTTCTTTCTGTTAAGTATATATATATATATATATATATATATATATATATATATATATATATATATATATATATATATATATATATATATATATATATATATATATATATATATATATGTATATATATATATATATATATATATATATATATATATATATATATATGTTAATAAATGAATATATAAATTTGAAGACATACCTAACTACCATAATAGGGAATGTAATGGTAGTACAGTTTTAATGTATAAAAATGACACAGTATTCTTGAAGCAATATTGAATGTAGGAAACCACTTAGCAAGGAATCAAATAAACCAAAAGGACACAAAATTGAGGATTATATGAGTAAAACTCCTTGAGTTTGTTGTGTTTAATGCTTCTCAGTGAAGGATCAGGCTCGAGTGTTCAGCTTTAGATGATTTATAATATGTGCTGCACAAAGAAAATACATTATTTCTCAAATCCAGACAAAGTCAGTGACAAATTGCTTGTAAATTTAGGACTTCCTTTTTTTCAGTTGTCACAGCTTTAATTTACCGCGAAGCATTATGGCCCTTATCTTCTGAGGACGCAGCTGACAAAAAAGTCCCCCTTCAGTCGGGACGGTGCTCAAATGGACCGCTGGACATCCCAGTGGGACCAGAAAGGATGAAATACAGTTGGGCCACAATGGAGTACACAACTACAAATCCCCAAGGCTGCAGTATCACTCGCACATCTATTGCATTACCGCTCATTACAAAAATCCCACCTCAGGGCAAGGCTAGCAAACACACGGTATAAACTTTATCTCAGCCTACAATGTCTCGTATTACAGCTCTGCGTTAAATAGTCGTCTAAATAGGTTCATTAATTATCATTTTGAGGCTGAAGATGCTCACAAATAAAGCTTGGTGTGGCAAATTTCACTGTCACCACTCAAAGCCAGATTATGGGAGGACTAAGGGAGGTCATTATGCGGCGATGGGGAGGCGTTGGTTAATCTGTGAATAATGTCAGGGGTGAGGGTGGAGTGCGGCGTGAAGGAGGGGCATTTAGGTGGAGGGGTGCTTAGATTGTGTCGTCTGGCAGCTCATCTATATTTTATGCTGCCACTCAGACAAATGAAACAGGAGCCACCCGGAACAAGGGGGGACCCTCTGACACTTCAAAAGGAAAGTCCTATGGGTGGTTTCTTATTGAAGCGGGGCCTGTACCAACCCAGACCCACATACATAACCTCCAAACCCATGCTGGGAAGCTGCTGGGGCCTCATTAACCCTTAAACAGGCTTGTGAGGGGTGCAGCGTTCTGGAGACTAATTACCCCACCAACACACTGGAAGCAATGCTCGCGCTCCTGCCCCTGACACATCAACACAAACACACACACACACACACACACATACACACAGTGCCGGTAGTGTTGTTGAAAACAGCAATGCTGGTATCATCAGCACTGCTGCTCCAGAGCATATGCCCTCAGTGAAATCCCATATCCACAGTTTTTCTCTTTTTTTCTTATGATTAGCAGTTTCTGGATCTTGCTCTCCCCTCCCTTCCCTCGTCCCATCTCTGCTGTCATACAATAGCAGTATTTCATGATTAGTGAAATCTGACAGTGATAATGAGGAGAATGGAAAGATGAAAGGGGAGGAAAGAGAAGGGACACAGGATGAGAGGAAAAAAAAAAGGCACATATCAAAGAAGGGTCTAATTGAGGTAACACAGGCAGCCAAATCCACAGTCTCATTTGCATGAAACAGTGCGGCTTCATTTGGCCATCTCTAACGATGCTAATGTCTTAACAAATTAATTTTGCTAATTAGGCACGCCCAGCGGAGCTCACCAGCAGATTAAGCAGATTAAACAAACAGATGCTGATTGCCCCTGGGCGGGCTGAGAGGTGCATCTCGCTGGGTACGATTGCCATGTTGTCTCGTGACTTCTGCAGGTTTTAACACGGGGACAGGCGCGATCCAGCGGGCACAGCGTGAGGGAGGCGTTCACACCAAACGGTGTGTGTGTGTGTGTGTGTCAGCTCTCAGGTGTTACACACCTGTCAGAGTGCAATGCTCCACCACTCACATTACTGCTCAAACGTACACAAAATAACCGAATCCAATAAGGTCCCCCTCTTTAGGGAGATATTGGTGTGGTTGTAGGGCAATTTTTTTTACATATAAATATTTAATAAGTGAGGCAAAAGTACTTGGTGGAAAGGGAGAGCGAGAGGAAGAGAGCGAAGGAGAGAAAATCTGAAAATAATAGTAGTGCAGTAATCTATGCGCTCTCTTTTAAACTGAATACTGTTGTACAGTAAACTAAAATATAGGTCCCCGGCTGAACATATTACAGGTTATGCAAGCTCATCTAATATTTTTGCATGTTTTACAGAATTCCTCAAGAGGAGGGGAACTTTTTAGACTCCACCTGTTTGGAAACAGGTGGAGGGAACGAGAGCACAGTGTGGTTGGAGGGGAGCTTATCTCTATGATCTGTCAGTGATGAAGAAAATGCTTCCAGCTGGAGGGTAGAGACCAAGATGCACCATAAACATGAAGTAGATGTTTGTTAATTATGTGAAAAGTTGTCGATTTGTTCACCATTTGAGAGTGAATGTAAATGGCAGAGTCAAGCACATCTGGACGACCAAAGCAGTGAAAATGTGGTTGTACATTTATTATCAAGGTATAAGGATGTAAAATGAAATAAAGAGGTAATGAATTTTTCTTCTTTGTTGATATTTATGTGAAATAATCTACCTTTCAACACAGAACTTAACAGACCATCACCATTTGTCTTTAATAAATACAACTAAATAACATATTTATTTTAACAGATCCAACTCAATAACAATTCAGATTTTGAGTTACGGGTTATTTTCTCTTGAGCTCAATAAAAGAAACCTTAACCTGATAACAAACAAAGATCTTGAACTCTTTAGGCAAATGTCCAGCAAGCTTGTTCTGACTATTTGTGAAACTCATGGAGTGTTTTTGTATCATCATGCTGATTTTTAGGGGAATTGCCATTTACTGTATGTAAACTTCATACTTGTTCAATTATGCTTCATAGGGAGGGGATTAATGAACTTGGAGCTGTTTCTCCCTCATTTATTTATGCTAATAGTGGCTTATTAAAGGGATCCATAAGAAATAAAGTTAATCACAATACTTTCCAAATTACATTCCCAACAGTATCAGGTCGAAAGAAAATGCTTGAAGCGAATAAAAGATTTTTAATGCACAAGAAAACATATAAGTGATGCTAATACTTTACTAATACTGTGTAATTCTTGTTTTCCTGAGTTGTGTCGTTGTAGTTTTATGTTCGCATTGATTTTCAAGCTGAGAAAACTGGCTCAGTGGACTCCAGTTATGTTTCACACTGTTTATTTTATTTAGAAACATTAAAAACTAAAGCATGTATGTGTAGCAAACACACGTTTGCATTTTGTGACTTAAAAAATGTTTCTGTCACATACTTGGCTCTGACACCTTCAGTGGAGCTCAAGACTGTCAAACATGTTAAGTTCAGGTGTTCAGTTCTAATGTTCGCGTTTGAGTCTCGGTGTTGTGCTGAGTGGACAGAAATCAATAGCATGAATGATTTTAATACAATACAATTCCATCCCATGAATCATAAAATGTGGCAGCAGTTTCAGACCACGGGCCGCGTGTTTGACACCGCTGGTGTACGTAGTTTAGCTCACCATGTCCCAATCGCCCCTGAAATCCTCTGCAATTTATTTCAGATCATATGTATGCAGACAACACCATGAGTCAGAGGTTCTTGGTCACGGAAGGAAAGCGAGAGAGGTTAAATCGTGGTCCGACCACATCTGGCTCTGATCCACCGAGTTATTGAAGACTTGCTATTCTCACTGTGATAAACACGTTCAGCATGAATGAACTCTGGGGGTGTTGCCCTTTTGCCTCCGAGAGCCAAAACAACACTTTTTTACCTCCACCAGCAGAAAAATCCTGCTCAGCAGCAGCACGAGAAGAGCGAAGACTTGAAGTGCAGCCTTGAGCTGCAAAAAAATTTCCATCAGGCATCAGATCTTGTTTCTTTTTTTTTTTTTTTTTTTTGCCAAAACATATTCAGCATAAACATTGACGAAAATATTGCTTTATCTATCAATTTCCCCTCCAAGTTTGAATCCTCATCACCCCCGTGAGAGGCTCCAGCTCCAGCATCCCTCCACCAGTCCCCTGCTGGTGTGGGTGGTGTATTGTGTGACAGCTGCTGCCCTCTTTGGCAGTGGTGAAATGAATAGATTATGAGCAGTAATTAGGTATACAGCAAAATCAATGTGCTCTGGGGCAAGACCTGGGGGTGGGGTAGAAGGTAGGGGGTACAGAATAGAGGGGTGTGTGAAAGAGGGAGGGAGAGGGGAAGGAGGAGCAGGGGGAGGCAGGAAGGAGCCATGAGGGGGGTCGACAAAGGGTGGGGTGAGGTTCGCAAACCCAAAGCGGACGAGCTCAATGGAGGCGTGACTCAGGATTACTGCGTGCTGAAAGACTGTCAAAAGATCACGCTCATTTATTTCCACTGTTTTTTTTTTTTTGTCCTCAAACTACAACCTCAAGATTTATCTATTAAAAGAAAAAAATCTACAAAAATCACAGCGGGTTAGTGAAGCAAAAACACGTGAGAGGGAAAGCCGTGTGACAGAAGGAAAAACCAAAAGTCTTGACAAACTTAAATACAAAGAGCTCAACGGAACAAAGCAAACAAAAAGGAAAACAACAGAGTTCTCTAACTGACTTAACACATTTCAGTGTCCTGTTCAGTGACTCATTTAGACACCTCTTAAAAATCTTTCCTGATGTACAAAGCAACATCTAATTATTTACCAAAAATAAAAATTGACTCTGACAATACAAAAAACTTTTTTCTATTAACTAAATTTTCCATCCATCTTCATGCAGCTGACCACGGGCGAAGGCAGGATACACCTTGAACAAACACCTCCTCCCCATCAGGGGAGAGTATAAAGCCTGTGTAAGGTCTGCTAAAATTGCATGTTCACGCAGACAGTGTTTCCTCAGTGATCAGTTAAGAATAACAGTTCACCTGAGAATAATCTGTTGGAAAAAAAAAAAAAATCTATATACAGTATATTTGTTCTATGTTTGTCTCACAAGCACAAAATCAAAGTCTTGCTACTTGAGGGGAGCCAGGTGGTGAAATGTCTCTATCTACCATCACAGCAGCATCTGTGCTGAAAAATAAGTCAATTTGCTTCTTCTTTTCAGACATATTAAAAACAGACAAAAAGTTTAACAATGCAAATGTTTTCAGACTTAATAAATCACATTGTGTCTTGTACAACCAGCATAACCTGCCCAAATACTTTGTAATCCATCTTCACACAAAGCATACGTACTATATAAGAATGTATCTGTCAGGTGCTCAGTGTAAACTCTGAATCTACGAAGTTTGAGACATTTTTCTACTTATAAATCGTTAATGCCTCAGGCCTGAAGACATCACCCGAAACGTTTTATCACATCTTCACCACTGTTGCCTGATTGTTGGTAAACTGCCATGCAGGGTGCGAGCACACCAATGCGAGAATGCTGAGATCCAACTTACCCCAAAAGACATAAACTCTTAATTTCATCTCTTAATCCCTACTGTGGTTTTTTTTTTTTTTTTTTTGCGATAGGTGTTTTAAGGATAGACGTTATCATGAATCAAGAACCACATTTTTTAAAGTTTTTCAAAGAACAAAAAATGAGGAGTGATGCAAAGTAAAGTGGGAGGCTGGGATGAGAGGGATGGGCTGGTGTAGGTGGTGTTATACCCACCCGCAGCCCCAGATATGCCCTCCAGTAATGCATCTTACGCCTTTTTTAGTGGCAGAGTGCTGGGTGACCTGCCTGTGATCTCCTCCATAATTAACATATGCTTGTTAGTCAAGGTTGGCTGGAGGCTCCACGACCTGCATGCGCACGCACACACACACACACACACACACACACACACACACACACACACGGATGAAGATGCTCCTCACTTGGTGAGGGATGAGGCAGACACTGGGGTTATATAACACCATGCAGGCTGGGTTTTACATGAGATTCACTGCATGCGCGCTACTTTTCAGCACATTACCATCACGTGCTAAATTCTGCAACCTCTCTCATTCTATTCATGTTCAAACAACACTTGTCAGATGATACCTTAGTTAAATCTGATCAAATTTGCTCTGAAAATGACTCCAGACCACTTTAATAGGGTCATGAATATGAAGTGCTGAATGCGCACGTGTCGTATTTGTCCAATCTCTCCCAACCTCATTTGGACATAATGAAGACATGCCCCTAGTTGTGATTATTCCCCCTATTTCCCAGGGCTCTTGACCTCCCAGTGAAAAGATAAATAGAATCCTCTTAACCCATCAGGGTGGCAAATGAGAATCGGTGAGTATGTAGACTGAGCTCTGCCAATTTATTCTCCACAAGGATCTCCAAAAGTCTTTTATCACTATTACAACATTATCAAGCGTCTGTGGGGTTTCAGGCTTTCCTTTTTAACTGGAGCTCGCTTCAAACAACACACCTTCTTCATGAGAATGTGGAGATAAAGGAGGGAATGTTGCCAAGGGTCAAAAAGAGAAAACAAGGAGACACAAAGAGAGGAAAAAGGAAGGAAATGTGTGAAACATGGTGAATGCATAGATGGAGCCACGAGCATAATTGTGCCGTGTGTGTGTGTGTGTGTGTGTGTGTGTGTGTGTGTGTGTAAAACAGAGGGGGGATGCCTGCTGTCTGGTTATGCAGAGGTGTCTAGTCAGTGTGTGTGTGTGCGTGTGTGTGTGTGTGTGTGTGTGTGTGTGTGTGTGTGTGTGTGTGTGTGTGTGTGTGTGTGTGTGTGTGTGTGTGTGTGCGCGCTCTCACAGCATCTCAATGACATCAAAGCACTGTGCAAACTGAGCCCCTGGCAGCTCTTTAGAATCCCATCTCCCCTCTCTGTTTAAAGCAGGCAAGAGAGAAAAGACCCAAACTAATAAAAGAGGTGTTATTCAAAAGAGGAGTCGACTGCTCCGATGTGTGTCATGTTTGTGTGTGTGTGCGCGGCGCAGAGAGATGGAGAGAAATGCACGAGGACGAAAGAGAGGAAAATGGGTGAAAGAAGACAGAGAGAGAGAGAGAGAGAGAGAGAGAGAAAGCAAGAGCAGGGGTGACTGAGGAAAAGGGAGAAAATAGAGGACAGGAACAAAAAAAGAAGAAGCTAGTGTTTCCCCACAGCTTAGCTGTTTTCACACACCGTTTTATCGTTCGTCTCTCCTTGTGATGCTGACACAAAAGGTGAAGCGACTGTTTGTATAATCAAACAGAGCACAGGCCAGAAATCTTACATTTTATCTGCTTTGTTGGAGCCAAAGGTTACACTGTGTGCCGTCAGAGATAGTTTAAAGCTTAAACAGAGAGGGGATAAGGAGAAAAGAGACGACTCCGAGGGTGTTAACATTTAGAATTTGGGATGAGAGCCAGTCGAGCTCTGTCGTACATGAAAAATAATCGTTTTGTGTATTAATTTTCAACAGTTACTTTCTATTTTAAGTACTGAAATTTGATCCCCTCCTGTGAAAGCAGTAGCCATTATTACCAGCTGCGTTGTTTGTGTCTTCTTTATGCGATATTTCTGCTTTCCCCCCTTTTTAAGGGCTGCCAATCATTTGCATAACCTGACAAGAGTTTCCTGAAAAATGAGCTGAGCATGTTTAAAGTGCTGCTTTTTTTTTCTTCTTCTTCTTCTTCTCCCCCAACCCTCTTATAGCAGCTCTCCGACTTGAGAGGCAGGGAGCGAGAAATCGAAAGCATGAGACAGAGGAAGGAGTGCAGAGGGAGGAAAGCCCAGTTCAATTGATGTTGTAAAATAAAATACTTTGTAAAAGGGAAATAAATGCTGCAGTGAGTGGAAGATTCATGCGCTCAAATAAACTGGGGCTTTTGAATTTTTAATTGGAGCGGCCCTAATTATGGCCATCAGACGGTACTTCTAAACACACTCGCTGCACTTTCTCCCCATTGCTCTTTCCCCAAGCCTCTCCAGTTTGGCTGTGGACGGGGCCTCAGTCCGGGTGTATTTTTCCATGCCATTAATATTTGATGAAAATGGGCCAGGCTGCATCAGCTGCTCATCGCCACTAAGAACATGGCCTCCATTATGAGCCCTGTGCTTCCTCTCAGCCGTGTACATTAGCGAGATGACAGAACGCAACCGAACGCGCCGACGGATGGGAGGTGCGAACCCGTCTGTGCGTGCGTGCGTGCATGCGTGCGTGCGCACAGGTTAAATTATTGTGTGTGTGTGTGTGAGTGTGTGTGCGCAGGCATGTGTGCCGGCTCGTCAACCATTCCTGTCGATTGATGCTATTAGATGTTGAGAAACAGTTGGGTGTGAGCTATAATTGAGCTGACACTAATAATGAAAGCAGATACTGTCTGGAAGCCCTTGGCAATATGCTAAAGATATTGATGCCCCTAATAATTCAGGGGCTTGACAGAGTGAAGGAGAAATCTTTTTTTTTTCTCTCTCTCTCTCTATCTCTCTCTCCTCTTTCAGATCTTAGTCAGGAAGCAGGGAAATAAGATTTAAAATGGCTCTAAAATGCAGCAAAGATCCATCTTTTCAAACTTTTTTTTTTTTTCTCAGGCTGTAGACTTTAGCCATTACGAATCACTGACGAACGCGAAAGGAAGCACAGACAGTTTAATTACAGTTTGATCAGACAATTTAATTACTGGTCGATTTAATTTAGCTATTTTTGTAGGAAGATTCTTTTTTTTTTTTTTTAATTGACGCTACATCGTATTGTAGCTAGCTGTAAATCACCGTCAACATCCCAGACATATTTGGCTTGACAGGGCAGGCAGTGGGTCTTCATCACACACACACACACACACACACACACACACACACACACACACACACACACACACACACACACACACACACACACATTTTGTTTCCATGTATCACTCACTGGGGAATGGAGGAGGCCAATGTTAGGGATTGTAAGTTTGTGTTGAGCTTTAGTCAAGGACCTCAATAATGACCAACTCAACCTTGTGACTCCTGTCTGAGAGCCAGGTCCCTGGGGGTGGTGTGTGTGTGTGTGTGTGTGTGTGTGTGTGTGTGTGTGTGTGTGTGTGTGTGTGTGTGTGTGCGTGTGTGGGTGTGGGTGGACAAAAGGAGACTGACCCCATAATCTGAAGATAAGGTAAAAGGATCCTCTGGATCAGGGAAACAGTGTCGAAAAGACAGATTTATGTGTTTGATAAATCCTTCACGGCGTCGTCGTATTTATCCATTAAAGCGTGTCTATCGCTGTCATTTAAACTGACGCAACGAAAGGAAAAATGTGACTTTTCAGTGGCCCCTCAGTTTGAATAACCCTTAGGCTTTGTGCATCCCAATCCAAATAATTTCAACGTTTTCCTGTTGATAACCGACAAAATCCACAGCTTGCATTTTCCTCCTATGGCTCCCCTCGTTAGTCAGTTAAATTATTCATCGGGCCAAATTCGGTCCCAGTCAGGCACTTTGGTCAAAAGCATAAATGCTGCTAAAACATGAAATGACTGATTGGCAAGTTCCATTTGACAGGGCTAAAAAGGGCAACTTTGAGCCGCAGCTTGGTGGTGATGCCAAATGGAAAGAGACTGGGGTAAGTAGAGTAGAAAGCACCTGTCATCTCCAGCTCTCAGCCGGCTTGATTAGCATCAAATTTTAATTTTTCTCTCAGAGTTGTGCGCTGAAAGGTTGTTATGCTCCTGCTGCACAAGCTCTCGTCTCCCCGAATTTGTAGGTTATCAGGCTAATGCAAAGCAGGAAAAGCAATACGACATGACATGTGCGTATGTGTGCTTGGCTATGTAAAGCAGAGAGACGGCAGCAGAAAATAAAAATAAAATAAATAAATAAATCCTTACATTTAAAGTTTACACCGCACTTACACATTCTTGATGACTACACATGCTATTTAAATGAATTGTACATTTGTGAATACCATATCCATCTGTTACATACTAATAGACCCAACATCATTAAAATAAATTCCCACTCTTCCTTGAATTATCGCCGACTGAGTGTTAAACTGTATCTCAACGTGTAAAAATAAAAACTCCATCTTGGGAAATATAGAACACAATTACTTCAAAGGCTTCCCCAAAAGCACAACACAAAGCTACACGAACGCAGGACCCCAAACAACTCTAAACGGCTGCGGTCCCAACATGGTGGCTATAATATTTCTTAATTGGATGATGGAAATCACACAGGCCTTTTGTTTTGCTCGGTGCACCAGGAGCACACCGTACGCCTCTTTCTCTGACTCTCACTTGCTCTCTCTCGTACTCATTTGCATATTCATTGAGATATCAATTATTTATCCATTGCCACAATGACTTTCTGCATTAGTATGTGCCTCCATACAGTACAACATACCAGTGTATGCATTTTATTGAATAATACATTGAGCAAACTGAATAAATCAATACGTAATCATGCCAAATAACAACAAGAATATTGTAAAAGTATAAATATATATCAATGAAAGAAGAGTATATCTACATGAATATTTTGTTTTGGTTCATATTTGTGGGGATTAGCAAATAAAATGATAATTTTTCAAAGTAGTGTGACTATGTTGTTTATTTTGACCAATAATCAAAAATGCATATTAAATATTTTTTTAAACCTATTTTAAAGACTGAATAGTGAAACATTTTCACAGATTTTTTTTCCATCACTTTTACTGATGTGTGTGCATGCACATGCACGCACGCACAAGCACACACACACACAGACACACACAAACATTTTATAACCAAATAGTTCTCCCTTTGCATGTAATAGGTGTATGTTTATATTAAGTAAAAAAAAAAAAAAGGATACAATATTCAAAATCCTCTCGAACAATAACCCCCGTCACCCCCGAGACACATTTCTATTTCCATGCTGTTGCCCTCGTGAGCTGTTTCCACCTCATATAATTATTATTATTATTGTTGGAAACAATAAGATGACTAATCAGAATATTATTTCAGCAGAGCGGAGAAACTCCCCATTACAGCCGCACCTCAACCAACTGTGACCTGAAGAAAAAAAAAAAAAAAATCATGGCCTCACCAGCCAATACTCTATCTCCTTCATGCCAACTCCAACACACACACGCACGCACGCACGCACACACACACACACACACACACACACGCGCGCGCACACACAGACACACACAGACACACACACATACACACACACGCTGTTACACTACACACCATCACCCGTTGCTGTTGCACAGAATAGATGACCGCACTTACTTTAAATGTCCCGTGAAGGAAAGTTTTCAGATTTTTTTTCTTCTCTCCTCCGCCTCCCTCAGACCAACTCCGCTTTTAGTGCTTCGACAAAGACGAGAGAGGAGCTCAGAGAAAGTGTACCCGCCATCGGCACCCATCTGTTAGCCCCTCTCATCAGATCTCTATAGCTAAAATAGCAGGTGGCTCCCTAACATTTTATACATTTTCCCCAGTATGGTCTTCCACCTTGCACGGATGCAGACTGTGCTCTCTGCATCTGGTTGCACAAGCACAATCAATATGGAAGGGGAGAGCTATTTTATGATTGGAGAAGTTGTTGTGTTTTTGGTGGTGAAATTCATTATTTAGTATCTGAACCTTCAGCAATTCAGTATCATTTATTCATAAAGTCCCTTTTTGCCAGGAGGAAATGGATACAGCTGCAGCAACCGAGAGAGAGAGGAAGAGAGAGAGAGGGAGAGAGAGAGAGAGAGAGAGAGAGAGAGAGAGAGGGAGACAGGGGGGTGGAAGAGAGCGAGAGAAGTAAAGAAAGAGAACGGAGGGGAGAGATGAAGAGAGAGAACACGTGGGGGGTGCGAGCCGGGGAGGTGGATGGATTGATGATATTGATCAGGCACCTCTTGAAATAAAGGCATCGGGGCTTTATTTTTTCAAGCTCGTATGATTGACAGATGAAGAGGGGAGATGGCTGGGAGGAGGAGCGGGCCTTGAACATCACATGCCGGCACTGAGCGATTAAAGGAGCTCCACTGACAAGCGGAGCGAGGCAGGCTCAAGCACACTACAGAGGCAGAGGGATGGATTGTGAGGAATCACTCGAAATGATGTTTGTTTACTTTGCAAAAACACGAGAGAAAGGAGGCAGAAGGGGGAGAGTTGTTAAGTGGTGGAGTTGTGCGAGTGTGAAACAGCTTGCTTTGTAAATTTGTTCCTCAGAAGCTGCAGCTATGGACTATACAAATGCTGACTAATGTCGAGGCTGCTGCTCTGTTCTTTGAAAAAGAGAGAGGGGGGGAAAAAAAAGAGCAACAAAAAAACACAACAACGGCTGCTATAAAGGCACAGTTTTAGAAAAATGGCACTACATCCCACGAAAGCCTGAATCTACAGTGTGCAGTATGCAACTGAAGTGAGGAGAGAGATGTATGAAATCATTTAGCACACAGTGTTTTTCCATGCTTTTGTTTGACAAGGAAATCTTTCTGCACTCACAGTGGAGGAAAAGTGTTTTGTGTGTGTGTGTGTGTGTGTGTGTGTGTGTGTGTGTGTGTGTGTGTGTGTGTGTGTGTTTTCCCAGTGTCTGTTTTGTATTCTGTTCAAAATAAAAGCAATTTGAGAATCGTTCCAGGTCTTGAATTATTTAGATTCAACTTAGTGCAACGCTAGCACCAGAAATTGCCGAGATCCATCTCAGTCAGGCAGTAAAGAATGAGGCGCACCTGTAGCTGCCGTGGCCTTTGGCTTCAGAGCCGCTATTGGCTGCTCCGGCTTCACTGTTTTCTGGACGACTGTGTTTGCTTCGCCGGAATAAGTCATGTTTTAGTGTCACCTTAAATACAGAGGAAAAAAAATAAAGAAAGTCACGGAATGAATTGAGCTGCAACTACTGCTGAAAGACAACACCCCCTTTGTTCAGAGAGGAGAAGCTGAAATGAAAAAGAGAAACATTCAAAAAAACAATTCATGGATTAGGGAAAAGTATGAGAAACACTTTTCAGAAAATAAAAAGAAGCAATTTTAATCGGAGTGATGTAATGAAATGTTACAAATAGACTTAAATTGCTGTAAAATCTGTTCAACATGTGAAAAATGCAACAAAAGTATAGATTGAAACATTGTTTTCTTCAGTATGATTATTGAGCAGATGCACCTCAGGACGTCTGAGTCCACAATCTAGTTTCTGTATCTGGAGGCTGTCAATATCTGAAGAAAAGAACAAAGCATGTAATGTCCTAACGGAATTAAGAACTTATAATGTTTGGCTAATATGTTTGGCTAAAAAGAAAGTATGATTGAATAGTTGAAAGGCTTCATGTGCTGTGGTTTTACACCAAATGGGTATTATTTACAGGAACATTGCTAACACAGTCTCAGAGGTCTGCAAATAAGTGAAATGCCGCCACATTTGTGAATATTCCTTCAGGGTGCAGTAAAATTCAGCTCCCTGAAAAGTGTACTGAGTTTATTTACGGCAAGCCGAAGCTGAAATGCTGGGAAGTGCGCTGGAATCACAGACTGCATGGCGTTATATTTTCCTATAATGACCGGAAATTTTAGTCTCTGTGAACCATATTGTTGGTACGGAGGCCATTTCATACAAATGATGGAGAAAATAAGAAACACACACGCGCACACGCACTCACACAGCATAATTTGCAACAAGGGAAAAAAATGAGATGTAATAGAAAGGAAAATTAAATAATGCAGCCTCAGTGCATTGTTGTAACAAAACGCACAGAGTATATCTAAAAATATGATCGAAGTCGATTTAATATGTCAGTATTACATCTATGCCTTTTGTGGTTTGAAAATTAGTGTTTTTTCTATGAAAATCTGAAACAGAAATGTTGAATTAAAAAGAAGGACCAGTGAGTGGATTTCGTAGTCACTTCCTGCAAACAGGCATCATTAGTTTGTCTGTGTTCTCCACAATAGCACCGCAACATGTAGCTTGAGAGGTGAGCAGATTACACAGTTAATGAACGCATCTCCATGAATTTTAACTAACTAAGCATCTAAAAATGGCTCCCTGCAGGTGTCCCAGTGTAAACACTGAGAGGATGTACGTGCTGTCCATTCCACCGAATCTCACAGGTTCAACAAACACATTAACCTTTAAAACCAGAAAGCCTCCTCATAAACCACGGACTCTGGAGTCACTTCAAATCCTTCGCGTACAGAAAAGCTCCGACTCCATTTTCTGAACAGATCGTGTCTACAGCATCCATGTGCTCTCATAACCTGCATGTTAAACAGAATTCTCTTTTTTGCTCCCGATGACATCTTAAAAGGTTGAACGCCGTAAAGCTCGGTTGACTTGACAAATGATTATTGTTGCTCAAGAGCAAAATATATATTGATTAAGGTCCATAACGCAGTGGATTAATAGAGCAGTCATGTGACTGTTTTTTTCAGTCTGTCTGCTTCTTGATGCTCGGGGGAGTCTGCCGCCTCCGCTCTGATGTCATGGATGCAGCGCAGGGAGTAAGTTTCCACAAAGCTTAAGACAGAGCCGGTATAATGCCATCTGTTACCCGCCAAGGTGGAGATGATTTATTGCGTCCATCTTGATGTAAGGGCACTCTGAGTGTCACATAATAGATAGAATAATAGATGAATAATTTAAGTTGTCTGAGAAGTCTTGGAGAGATGCAGAAACAGTTTTTTTTTTTTTCTCCCCCTTCTGGTAAAGTTTGAGAAGAATAGTTGCAAACTTCTGGAGTGTCCACAGGATCGTGGTGCAACATGCAGCTGATCACTCAGAGAGAAAGACAACAATTGTAGGTGAGGAAGAAAAGAAATCTTTTGAAGTTTTCTTTTTCTTTTTTTCTGGTGGAAGACATTGCATTGGGGCTACTTTCAGTTATGATTTGACTGGCAACTCCGGAGTCACTCGTGTCAGCTGTCGATCAGCCTGTCAAAGCACAAAAAGTCTGCTTCCCAAAGCCTCCGTGAAGACCGAGGGCCGAGCACATTAAAGCGCCCCTTCTCCTTCATTACCAGAGAAATACAATCGCTCTCTGCCTGCCAAAGCCCCTGTGAATTCACACTCTATTCTAAATTACATGTACCTGCAGACCAATGTGATACAATTAGGAGTTGATTATGTGTAACTCAAATGATGACAGCCTGACCGTGCGGCTGTCTGGCTTGTTGTCATTCCCCGGTAGCCAATGCGGTGCCTCGGGAGAATGGTAATTGATTCCCAGGCCCCCCTGTGGGAATGCTGCTCTGCTCATCTCTCATGGCTGAGATGCACAAGTGTCTCTGACACTGGAATTATCAGCGCATGTATACGAGCACATTCTAATTTCTACGCAAACTTTGAACCTGCTGGAGCAACCGTCAAAGAGCTGGTAGAGTCATGTAATATACATATACTGTATGTACACAAAGAGGGGTGTCACAATCACAATGCAATGGAAAAACATACTTTTTGCCGACAATTTGAACAGTGAAAGTTCCATATATTATATGACTTATCACACATAAACTGGATCATTTTGTGTGTGTGTGTGTGTGTTTTTTTTTTAAAAAGTCATTATATTTGGCTAGAAGTGATGAGACCAAAATAAAAGAGATTTAAAATGTTTCCAAGTTCACATGTTTATCCCATTTTTTTTCATCCAAAGGCCATGTTCTTCACAATGAAAAATACTCTTTGATTTATTTTTTTGTGAATAGTATAGAATTAACTGGCAAAACAATCAAAGTAATTGAACAATGATACTCAGTTTTTTTTTGGATGCACCTCTATTAACATCAACACATCCATATACATCTGTTCTCTTTGGCACATTAATCTGTGTTTTTTTTTCTTTTCTCTTTTTTTTTATTTGTGTGCTGGTTTCTGGGTGTGTATTTGTAACTGTGCCAAATCGCTGGCTTCTTTCTGAAGCCCGTGTGAAAGATTTATGAGACGTTGAACCATTGTGTGTGTGTCCGTGCTGTGTGTGCGTGTGTACTTAAAAGTGTAACTGTGCATGTTAACCTTTAGTTTTGCTGCTTTCAAGATAAAACCTCACTCTTCACTATAATTTGTGTTTACCGCAATGCTAAGGTGTAAAACATCAAATAATTACTTGACACTAAGGTATAAAAGTTATATAAAAAATCCACACGCTGTAATTTAAAATAACAATAAAAACATCCACTATGTTCCTTTTTAAAAAAAAAAAAAAAAAAAAGTTTTAAAGTGAAAACAACTTTTCATCCTGTTGCAAAGCCCTGTGCAACCTCTGCCCTCTGTGAGGAAAGACAATTAAGGTTAAGATATACACTATAAACACACACAGATAAAGAATAAGAGGGGGATTATACACAATCTGACCTGCGACTGTGAAAAAAAAAAAAGGGGCGTCTTGTGAGAGCACTCCAGTTACCAGTGTGAGAGCGACCAGAGTGCTTCATTGAGGATTAGGCCTTTCAGAATCACTCATCCACAGATCTCTGCCAGTATTCCCAGTGAGACTGATTATCTGGGCCTGTCACAGACACAGAGGATAATTACAGGGTCTCCCTTAGGTCACTGCTCTCTCCTTGCCCCACGAATGGAAAATACACCGCAGAGCGAAATGCCACCGATGGCTGGGAAGCAACACAGGTTACTCTCCTTCACCCGAATCCATAAAGGAAAAACTACAGGCTGACAAACAAGTCCTCTGTCTCTTACTGCAGCTTCTCCTCAGCGAATTTCAACTGGAATTATCACATGTTTCCCTAACTCCATGCAGCCACTTTACATTTCCCCGCCATGTTTTCACCTTAGTTAGACAGTGTGTGTGTGTTTCTCTTTTCCAGGTGTTCGTATTTTTTGTCTTTCTTTTCACCTATTTGTTTCATGTCTCCAGTGTCGGCTCTACCTCTCCCCCTAGCGTTCGATTTAAAAAATTGCAACGTGGAAACTCATGACTTCCACACAGCAACAAACTCCTTCTCCATGCAGTCCCACAAGCAATTGACATTCGTGTTGGTGGCCGATTGAGACTTACAAAAGATAGAAGAGAGAGAGAGAGGGAGCGAGAGAAAAAAAATGAGCTGGAGATAGATACTCCACAAGGACAAAGTGACAGTGGAAGAAATCCTAGACCTCGACTCGTCCCAGAGCCCCTTCAGGAACATGACACCAAAGCCCCTTTTCCTTCCTAAATAAAACTGCCTGCAGACTGAAGCCTCTTAGAGGACTTACCACAATAACACCACTGATGCGTGTGTGTGTGCTAACAACACCCACTAAACAAATAAACTTTTCAACCTTTCCCCATCTATCTTTTTCGGATTGTATTTCCATGTACAAAGCAGAGCTGTATTGCTTTTCCTGTCACCGTATTTGACAAGTTTTAAAACTTTTAAAGCTTTAAAGTTTAAATATTCCCAGAGACTGATGCCGGTGGCCAAAGACTGGTATCACGCCGTCGACACATTGAATGAAATGAAAGCAGAGACATCAGTGTTGTTTTGTTGGGTGTTGCTCTAATAGTGGCTCTCATACATAAAAGATAAGGCGTGGGCCGAGCCAGCCCGGGTCACAGGGTGTTCATGGGATAGGTTTGACCTGAGACGTCTGGTCGCCTGAGAAACATCTGCAGATCCAGCAGCAAGCGGCCGGCACGGAGGAGGGCTGGTGGACACAGAGAAACTAAATAATAACACAAAAAAATGTCATCGAGGTGGACTACGATTGTGCAATTTAGTAAAAATAGTAAACATCCTGCTGCATTTTCACCCACTGTGACCAGCTTCACAGAAATTACCAGCATTTAGGATCACTTCAGAGCCAACCTCGTGCACCATCCAGGACCCCACCCTCCCTTCACCCTCTCACTCTGTGTGTGGCTGCTTAATTATTGATGCTTATGTATTGCTGATTTTGGTCTTTGTGTTGTCCCCGGTGAACGCTCTAGTAAGGCGGATGGAGGTATTTATCTAACTCAGAAAGAAGGGCTCTATTCCTCATCCTGTCCGCGCACGGCCGGGCCTTCCCCATGGATATGACCTCAGCAATGCTGCACCGAGAGGAACCGCTCACACACACACACGCACACACACACAAACGCAGTATATGTTTTCGTTTACCACTGAAATGATATAGCTCCAGCAGAGCGCTGAGGCCTTTGGCTCAGTCTGAATTCATTCATGCGCTGCAGGAAAATGATCTTCCAAAAAAACACACTTCTTTCCTGATTTGAAAATTGCACCAGTAAATGAAACAACACATCAAAAATCAAAATTCAAATATTAGCAAGTGTGCCTTCTTTGTTACATACAAATTCCTTCACTGACTCATTCATCAATGAAATAAGACTTTAATTTTGCTGAGTTAAAATGATTTTTTAGAGAGATGTTGTGCAATATCTCAGTGTTTACATATAGATGCAATCTGGCTGCATAGCTGCAGGAATTACGCTTCAATTTTCTTAGGAAGTTCAATGGCGCTCTCTAGTGGCCAAAAGGCATCAATGCTGTTTTGGTAATTTCTGTGATGGTCAGCGTTTCCAAATTAAATAAAAAGTATTTTTGTCCTACATAAACACACTATTCAAATAGGCAAATCAAAACAATTAAAATACACATTATTATTTTATAATAATAATAATAATAATAATAATAATAATAATAATAATAATAATAATAATAATAATAATAATTGTCATTCTTTTTTATTTATGCTCTCTTATTTTTGTAAAAAAAAATCCTGTGCATATACATATTTCAGATTGTCACAAAATATATATGACAATTTATTACTAGAATCGGAAAAAAAAAAACACTTTGAATAATTAGCGAGTTTTTAATCTGATGTTACTGTGGAATGTAACGGTGAAATTAAATCTGTCATCACAGCAGATATTGAACCTTGTGAGTGTGCATTGAATCAGATATTGATTGCTTTGCGGATCAAGCCGGAGTATTCTCCAGCGGTCTGAGTTGAGCTACTTGGAGGAAGCACACTCGATGGGCATTTTATCCCACAGTGCTCTGCTCTCTAATAGGCAGGGCCTATAGGTCTCTCGCTGCCAGTCTCAGAGCTGCTCGATAGATCTTATCAAACGATCTGGTTACACAAGCTGCAGCTCTAAGACGGTGGAGCACCTCCAAAAACAATATTAGCAGTATTGACATCTTTAATGTGTGGCAAAGGTCTAATCCCTGAGGCCACTGCACTAATGGGGAAATATTGAGTGTTGCCAGAACAGAGGTTTTCTCCTAATCTGTCCATTATGTGCTTTTGGACAAGCCTTTTCAGCAGAGATGAATATAACGAGATGGACGGGAGATAATGTGATCAATTTTGATACAATAAAAGGGATGATAACTCTAAGTCATTCACACTCTCCAATGATTAGGCCATGTGAAAGAATACTATTAAACTGGGATCTTTGAGCCATTTCCTCTCTCAGTCTCTATGGTTTGCTGAGTGATCCAATCAATGCACTTTTCATCTTCCCCTATTTCATCCTTGACTTATTGCAACCCCTAAAATTCCTTTCTGTGTCACTCAGTCTGAAACTTTTTCTTCGGGAACCTTACCGGCAATCAACCATTTCCCACAATCCTTTTGCCACAGGTCCATTAGGACCTTTTCACATCAGGACACCTGAAAGAAAGAAAGATTGGTGATTAGGATGAAGGACAGCAACCATCAGACTCCACTTCTCCAGCCTGCACTCACTGCTTTGCTTATTTTAACAAAATAAGGGAACTGGCAGGATGAGAGAGTCAGCGAGGGAATTGGGGAGCTGAAATTGGGTGATTTAGAAGACACATCCAGTTCTGTGATGCATAACTAAGACAACACTTCTGGTCTGTGGCTCAGCAACACACAATGCAGTTCTTTAGCCCTGGGCTGTATCAGAGTGCCCTATCTCTCCTCCACATCCAGCCGCGCCGGTTCCACACATCAGCCCAGGCAGCCAGCGGATGGCACTGTAGCCGGTGATAACGCGTTGCATTGTCTGAGTTCGAAACATGTTTGGCTGCAGTCTGGAGCTGCAACTCCAGCGGAAGCTTTTTGTTGCGGTGGAGTGTGCGTGTGTGTGTGGGAACACAGGAACAACAATAAAGCTAAAAATTGTATTTGCCATTTAGATGTTTGTATGTGGATTTATTTTCCTTTTCTGGAAAGTCTGCAGGCTGCAGCATGGTGTAGTGAGGACTGAGTTCAAGTTGTAGCTTGAAGGCGTTTCTGCGCGGAGTTTCATGTTCTGCCTGAGTATTTTCTTTTTTTCCCCAGGTGTTTGCACAGTCCTAAAAACATCCACATGTTTCTTCTACTCATATAAATGTGCTGTTGAGATCAGTTACTTTAAATCATCTAGTAAAGCACAAGATTGTCCTTCTCTTAATATTATAAAGACATTAAATGTTTTATGAGTGTCTTCCCACAGCTTTATTTATTTGGCTTATTTGTCTTCAATACTCTTCAACTACTTCAGAACAACAATCTAAAACATAGAAATGAAGGATGAAAGGCATTCTGTTTAAAAGTTTGCATGCGTGATTAATCTACAGTGCAGATTGTTTTATTTATAATAAAACTAGATCACCTTATGCCCATATTGAAATGGGAAGTCAGTGACCGCATCATTGCACAGTTCTCTTATTAGTATTTTATCGCCTCTTTTTACGAAAGCACTCCTCAAACAGTCAGCGTAATGCCTTCAGACTCTATGAGGAAATTCCTTGAAAAAAGACTTTATTATATTTACAATAAAGTTCTCACTCTGTTAAACTATGTAAGCTTGGACACTCTCCACCACCCTCTGCGGCAGCAGATAGTTTCTAAGGGCCATGCTGGCTTTCTACAGCGGTGAAAATCCCCCTCGAGAACTCTCCTAATACCAAAAACATCGAGGTTCTTAAACCGACAAGCCCCTCTGAAACTCCTGCTCACTACAAAGTCTATATTACGCTGGCTTTAGAGGTTTCTCTTGGTACACTTCAAAGGTTGACTTCTCATTGGCTGAGATCTGGTAATGGGGATCACCTTGAATTTAGCCTCTTCTTGTAAAAAGTGGCCTATTTTGACTCATTAAGAGTCCGCTATTAAATGATGTGATTTTCTTCATGATTATGAGCAAACTGAACACATCAAACACACTTTTCCAATTGTTTGATACATGATGAGTCAAGAAATTCTTTTTTTAAAATGGTGAGTAGACTTCAGTACAATTATTAATGTCTGGAAATTCTTTCTGTGTAAAAGCTGGTTTTACACTCAGCACTACATCAAACTGGAGTTTATGTGAGTAAGTCTGAGCATCATTTGCCTTATTGGTCATCACGCATAAACAAACACAAATTTACATCTATGGGAGCTATTTGAATTATTTCATTCAATTATGCATCTCTTAGCATCCAACACCTTTGATCTATAAGATTATTTTAAACACCTATAGTTCAAGGTTTTGGCAGCTACATCAAATTAGTTCAGAAGTTGTGCAATAAGTGGGCTTTATTGATCTTCCCAGAGAAACTTCTGGAGTGAAAGTAGCTCCACTACAATTAAACTATGACTGAATGAGGAGAACACTGAATTGGCAGTGGATTCGGCATGTTTGTGTGTGTATGTGTGCTGATTTCGCCTGTTGAAGAAAATGCAAATAGTCTATTCTTCTTAGCGAAGTGACTACATAAATTTGGCTCCCATGAAATAATCAATGCTTTAGGTTGATGGAGTGTTGATTCCAACAAAAATTAAATGCTTTTGTATAATTAGAGATATATAGAAAAGCAGAAAGGCATCACCTCTGAGCAGGATTTCTCTTTTTAAAAGGGACTTTTTCCTTTCCACAGTCTTATCCTTGCTCATGTGGAACTGTTGGGTGTTTCTCTGTAAAAGTCACTAGAAATGACTGTGCTGTACTTGACACAATATAAATAAAGCTGAACTGAATTAAATATACAACAAAACATAACATATGAGAAAGTAATAAAAGACAGTTAGCGTCTTACATATGGTAATGCAGTAACTTAGTAATAAGTAAAAGACATAGGGCGTACAATAAATGTATTATCATACATATGCACAGTATTTATATACATAATGTATATGCAAATGTAATGTTCTGATGCCATTTACTTGACAGGTTGATTTCTCAGAAGTTAAAATGCACAGGATGCAGTAGATTCTTCCTAAAAAGGTTTATGCTGCATAAATATTGTTTTTCAGTGGATCACCACCTGAAGTACATAACATAATGTTAGGGGAAAAAAGTTCCAAAATGTGAATGACAAGGGGTTGAAGCAATTTTTGGCTGAGACTTTTATGTGTCGTAAAATTCCTTTAAAGAGGACGGTTACAGGTCGCTGATTCAATTGACAGTAAACCTTCACTGACCTGCTTGCAGTCCAGCATCAATCAAAAACTGCAAACTATGAAACCGCAGAGGTTGTATGAGGATCCAGAAGATACCCTCAGCTGACCCTTTTCCCTACGTGGCAAACTTTTTGAAAAAATAAATACATACTCTGTGTGGTCAGTTGAAGAAAATATAAACACAATCACCACTGAATGACATGATGCTTACTGTATATACTTATTATTTGTATGCACCTTATGCCAAACAAAATGAAATCCTCACTTTTCTCAGAAGCAGTTTCTATTGATGGTAAACATGTTGAAACAATATGGCGGCACAGTCGCCTCTAACAGATGATCACAACGGCTTTATCTTCTCAGGAAACACTGTGGTCTTGAACTCAGACAGGAGATGTTGGAGATTGTTTCTGAGTCTGGCAACTCCAAATATATTTAACAAATCCTTTGTCCCTATTGCTATTAATATTTTGAGCTCTGCAGATTGACCCATGGGGTCCTGACCAATACATGAACAGCTCTCAGTATTAAATGGGATTCTGTTATGTGTCACATTTTATCTGTGTGTATGGTTTTTTTGGTGAGCTGAAGACAAATTTAGCCTCAAACCCAAATTAGCCTGCCAAAGTCCAATAGCAATGCCAAGTCTAAAAATCACACAGGAGACAAAAACTGCTGTTTTAAATTAAAAGCAAGCGAGTGCAACTCATAATTCATTGGCTGGAGTCAGCATAGTTTTTGTAAAATTAACAGACTGAGTGTGGAAACAGGACTACAGCAGGAGGTTACAGAGAAATAACACTTACATTATTGATCGAATCAATATTGTGAAGGCAAGCTCATGAAAACATACAAGCTCAAGCCCAAACAACGATGTCACCTGATATGCAACTGAATTTGTCCAATATTTATCCTAAGAATTAAAAAGACTTTCAGATGGCACTAAAACAAAGTAAAACAATGGAGGCTTTCAGCATTTATATTTTACTGTATTTTCAAATTCACTCGTTCAAATTCAGAGCTGAGATCAAATGGGGCCTTCAACTAAAATGATTTTGTTTACAAATAGAACTTTCCACTTACCGTAGAAATGTCAGTTCAGCTGCTTTCAGCACAACAAGTCGTTACAGTTGCACGGGAGACTTGGCTTGTTTTTATGCCAGATGTCATCATTTTCAGCTGGACAGAAGGCTGGGAGAGTCAGGCCCAGTCCCGTTCAGACTCTTCAGTTTGATCAAACTCAGTAAAAGCACACCAATAATAAATGTAATAAATCTACTGCAGCTGCAGGTTGAGCAGCTAATCCTCAGCAGAACCTCATGAAATGAATCCACCTCATCTGAGAAAAATTAAACAGGCATACCAGGTCATCTAGCATATCCTGACAAGGGAAGATTAGCTTGCTACAGTAGATCATCTAATGCTGTGAGACCAATTCAAACCCTGCCAGCATTCATGCTGTTTGATTCAGATCACAGCATGTATTCTCAAATATCTGTCAAAGGCCTAACTTAAAAAAAAAAAAAATCACAATAGGAAGAGATTATAACGTCACTAAAAAAACAATTCAGTTCAGAATATTAAAAAACAAAACAAAAAATTTTGTAACAAAAACTTGACATTTGGTTCAGAAACACTTCAGTTTTTGCTGCGGTTTGAGCCAAACTGAACATGATGAGGACTAAAACGACTAAAACTACAGAAGCCAGTAAATGACACACTCTTCTGAATCTGCTCTAATGGAGCAACAACAACTCTAAAATATGGAGGTCAGACGTCCACCAGGACCTCCACACAGGCCAGGAAATACCACATTAGATGATCAAATTCATGTCCTGTGTCTGTATATTTAGTGTTGACGAGAAGTTGAGGTAAGAGATGAGGAAGCACTAAAAACTGATGAGAAGGAAACATGTTTCCAGTAATATTCATAATGTTTTTTTTGTTAATAAACGTATGAAGTAGCATGTTTGTTCCACTGCATATTTTTTTGGGAAAGGTGCAATTTTTTGCTTTCACCAAATTGTTAAAGTTTCTGGCATGTTTGACCGGAAAATCATTTACATTTCAACGGCCAACAGTTGTTTCGGTCTGGCATACTATGAAAAACCTTATAACCAAATTCGGCTGGATGACTTGTCCGCTGTTTTAAACTTAGCCAATTTTAAAATATTGAACATGGTGCTTCAGAAAACTATCCATTCATCCTCTCTACTCCACTTTATCCAACTTCAGCCAAAACAAGGTCCACCTGAAAAAAACCACCAGTCCATCAAGGCAAACACACCGAGCCTGATCGACTCAAACTGCATAGAAAGAAGCTCAAACATGATGTCGAGTGCACACACATATTTAAACCAATGTACTGTTTGAAAACCCGAAGAGGTGCTGCTGTTATTGTGGCGAGAGGAATTTCCCCAAGCGGCACGCTTGCTTGGAACAAACTGCAGCAGATCAGTCTCGTGTAAACAGTCTGATGCACACAAAACCCCTTCACTACTCATGTTTGTGTGTGATTCCACTCTGAGTGTTATTCTCGGGAAATCCCCTGTAAAATGCGTGCTAAGTGAAGTGATGCAATCTACACGGAGAGGTGAGCTGCTACACCGAGTGTTTGTAGAGGCAGAAAAGAGAAGCAATGTCAAGCTGAGTCGACAGCTTCACTTTATAAATAGTAGATAAAAACGTCAATTATTAAAAACAATATTCTCTTCAGTATATAAAGCAGTCAGGCTTCGCGGTGAAGTGGTGATAGTGGCAAATGTAATTCAAGTTGACTTTCATGTAAAGCAGGTGTGGGAGTTTGAACCGTCCCCACAGAGCCTGAATCACTTTGGTTTCCTCATCTTTGTCACGTTGTAAGATTTTTATATCACCAGCTGCTGAAATCCACAGGTGATGATACGCACAGCTGTTCCCATGTTAGTTCGAGGCTATTAGAGATGAATGGTGGGGAGGGGGGAAAAAAAAATCTTGTGGGAAAAATGCATCCCATCATACACCCGTTCATCGATATATTCATATTTTTCCCAGCACTGATGCCGATCCTGCAGCCACTGCTGCTGTTGTTGCTTTTATTACTTGCGCCCTTCTCGCCCCAGTCCTAAAGTTGATCGATCCATCCATCTCTGATGCCGCTTAATCCTGTGCAGGGTCGCGGGGCGCTGGAATCAATCACCGCTAACTCTGGGCGAGGTTCAGAATACACCCTTGCACAGGTCGCCAGTCCATCACAGGGCAAACACACACAGACTGACAACCAGACACACTCACAGTCACACTTCGGGGCAATCGAGGGTCACCGGTTCGCCTCATATGACTGTTTCTGTTTATACTTTATAAAACTGCAAATTTAAAAACTTTTTTAAATATATATGAGTTTCTCAAGTTGCCCATGTCTGACTTCTAACTTAAAGAATATGGTGTTTAAAAATCTTTGGCGACTGAATACAAGGTGATTGAAGGGCGCAACCGCATGTTATGAAGTCTTGATGTGAGCTTTTCTGTGGCGTTTTCAGCCTTTGTTGTCACCGCCTGCTCTGGTGCTCTTATTCAAGGCAAAAACACACCTGTAGCTTCTTGCTTTATGAAACTGTTGACCTTGGCATGCCTCCTAGTAGCAAAAAAAGAAAAGCAATGCATGCTGCAAGCAATGAGTTATTTTCTTTAAACTCATTCTTACTCCACTTTGCTGTGGGCAGTCAGACTGATGGCATTAAAAATACACTAAACCACATGGAAAAAAAAACACCACTTTCCACTGTTTGTCCATTTGCTTGCAATGTTCTTCATGGTTTAATCTAATTTCCTATGTGAACGTTTGAAAGAGAAATTGCATAAATAAAAATAATGCATTTTTAATTTATTTCAGTCAGGCTTCAGTTGCTGAAACAATTCTTGAGGACTTGAGAGAACAGAGAGAATTTACATGAATGCAGCACTTTGTGTTCTCAGGCATCATTGTTACCCACTGTCATATTATTCTGCCTCTTTTCCTAACGGAGCCGCATGCTGAGACCTCTCTACCCCTGCCTGTGACCTTTACAAATTTTGCCCTTTACAGCTGCTTTGTGTAATCCGACCTTATTAAACTTTATTTTGCACCACGTGTGCAGAAGCGAGAGTCGAGTCTTCATCTGAGCACCACATCAGTGCCATTCTTCAAATGGGAAGCGGGCGCGACCATTGACATTCATTAAAAAATAAAATTCTGGTCTAAATAAAAGTACAAACAGGGAGCGAGACACAGCACAAAGAGAGAGAGAGAAGAGAGCACGAGAGACACACACAAAAGAGGGGGGAGGTGAGGGAGCGAGGCTGAGAACAAGGGAGCAGAAGAGAGATGCAGACTTTTGACAGGATTCCAGTACACAATGACTCATTACTCTACATCTGTGTGTCTGGCAGGGTGGCGCATCTTTACGCCACAGCAGCTGCCCGGTGCAGCCGAGCCAACCTTTGATATGCTTTACAACCCTGCAGGGTGGAGACACCATGCATAATCTCTGTTTCACTCGGTTAGTCTCAGTATCTCTTGCTGAAATGTTTTCTCGTCCCACACACCATAAAAGAAAAAGGAAGGAGGAAAAAAAAAAACCCCACAAAACAAAATTGAAGTATGTAATTAAGGAGAGCATGGAGAGAGAAAGTGGATGGTTATCATGGGAAAATGTAAGCACAGCTTGGCTTCTTAGCTGTGGCTCAAGGGAAGGCAACATGAGTCAGTCAGTTCATCGAGCAGCTTAGCCCACACTAAAACATCTTGGCAACGACTGGAAAAATTAACATTACGTTCTGTACAAGGTTTCCCTGTCCACAGAGGCTGTAGTGGACCCTTCTTCCTTTCTGAACAAAAAAGTTTCAGATAAATTTTCATCTAGTGCAGGGGTGCCAAATATTTAGTCTGTGGGCCAAAAAGGGCAAATTAGAGTGTGGAAAAAGACTGCAACTGAATGAATGAACAGCATCCATCCATCCATTCATCCTGGACAGCTCATCAATCCATTACATGACGAGAAAGACACACTAACTTTCACACTTTGGCGACAAATAAGAGCAATTTTTTTAAAATAAAAGTAATTTCTGTACTAACTTCACCAGTATTCCTAATGTCGGGTAGTAGAATCAGCCAGTAATACATAATATAACTCGGAAACCCAGAATGGCGCCGATGGAAGCAGCTGAGGATTCAGTGGCAAAACAGAAACAAACAAAATGAGTTTGCCTTAGTGTGTTTATTATTTTAGATGTATTAGTCACTGAAAGAAGCATTAGAGAAGATTGGTAAAGTGCCTCAGAATCAATGAATATTCCTGTTGACTAAATGAAAATTTGATTCAAATCTAGTCAACCATATAGGGGGAACTCTTATAAAGAACTGAAAACACTAAGAAAAGAAAGCACGGCAATTTTGCTCAACATCCTGAAGTTAATTGAACTGAATAGCTTTATTGTCATCATAAAGATATGGCATAAATATAAATAGCTGTTACTGATCGGTGCACCGATACAAACCAGATCAAACAATAATTAAAAATAAAATTAAAAATTAAATCAAATGTACACACAACACCAAGAAGTCTCTGCCCTCAACAAAGTTCAATGAAAGCAAATTTTGCAGTTTTGACAAACAAAAACCTGATGAGCTTATTTTTTTGATTTTTTTATTCAGTCAAAGCTATTGCAAGGTTTACTGTTGAGATGATAAAGACCGTATGACTTGCAGATGGTTACATTATCTGTCTTGCTGCCTTGCAGATATGCTTCATAGCCAAACTGGATCTTTTTCTGTTGTTGAAATCATCAAAACAAAAACTGACCTGATCCTTAACAGTTTCTACATTCAATGAAAATGTACAAGGCAACGCAGACGTTCACACTGAAAAAAATAAACAAAAAGTAATGAGTTTCCAAAGTTTCATCTGTGGACAACAGTCAGAAAAAAATCCCAGTTGGAGCGAGCTCACGGTCTTAAGCATATACAAGTATGAGTTAAAGCTTTGAAAAGAATGACATGATGATATTCACACTTGTTCATCAGTACTTTTTTTTTCCTTTAAAGGTTTCACTGAAATGGATATATTTAAACTTCACATTAAAGAAACCATTAGACGTCCCTCTTCCTCTTTAAACAGGCTGAAAACCCCCACCAGGCTTTCAAGAAGGATCAAGGCGGAATTAACCAACTTCCCTCCTCATTACTTGAAGTAAAAATAGATCGGCCAGAGTTGGATTGGTAATGACAACAGGGCGGGTAACGTTTTTTTTCTCTTTTATCCAATCACGGTCTTGATGTCCTGGAGGATGGCTGACAGAAAGATGGATGAATCTTTTGAGGGTTTGATGGCTAATCCTATCAAGGATGTAGTCACTGTCTTCAAAATGCAATTAAAAATTCCAGCAGAAATTACTTACTGTGACTTTACGACTGTTCAGGCCTCTCGATGTTTTTCACCAACCTGGAGCGGGATTTCACAGGTTTTTGACACATTTCTCGTGCTTTGAACCACAAATCTTGGGGAAATGTCTAATAAACAACACGTTTCTAATACTAACTTGAAACAATCTGTGAGGAATGACCTTATAATTCTCCAAAACACTGTAAAATCTGCATGTTCTCTCTGTGTTTTGTGTTTTTTTTTTTGACTTCCCTGCACAAAAACAAGCACTTGGAGGTGTTGCCCGGAAATTGCCCTGATGTGTGTGTGTGTGTGTGTGTGTGTCTGTGTGTGTCTCTCTATGTGGGCCCACTGATTGAATAGCAACCTGAAAGACGTATCTATTATTTACCCATTATGAGATGAGGTTTGTCCCAGTGCTCCTCTGGATAAAGTGGTGTACAAGACAGATGGATGATAACTCGGATTTAAAAAAAAGTTAGATATGAAGCAGCACCAATATCATTTTCATGCATCCAAAGCAATAAAGGTTGAGAGCCAATAAACACAGAAAACAGATAACATCCAGGATGTGCCTCCGCTCTGTTCTGGAGCACATGATCGGATTTAACAGTTTTTCAATTTTAACGACACATCGCCGACATTACTCGTCAGTTAGGACTCCACAGTTTTCATTATTCTCACAAAAATTACAACTGCTTTTGAAGGCAGTGAGATGCTTTTACCCAGCGTTCATTTTTGCTTTTTGATATTTGGGAGGAAATCATGACGAAAAGATATTAACAGAAAGCACAACTACTAATGAACGCTTTAAATTGTGCTGTGAATGGCTACTACATCCATCCACATTCAGGGACACAACAAGCTGGACGCACACACCTTCACCTTCTTCCCTCTGTATCACTGCAAAAGGCTCCTCTATGACTCAACCACAAAATCTCTCAATAAGTTCCAGAGCACCTAGAACTCTGCGGCTTGAATTCTCTCCCCCCATCAAATCCGTTACCTTCAAAAGCTGCCTGTCCTCCAAACAGTCCACTTCTACACGAACTGACTCACCCTATTTATTTACTCTGAACTTAAATAAAGTAATAGACATTTAAATAGACAATTAAATAGATAAATAAAAACTACAAATGAATTCCATGCATCTCTCCATCACCCCATCCTTCCATGTTCCTACAACTCAAATTTCATATTTTCAGAGGAACAAAATTTGATGGATCTTTATGAATTCATGTAAAAAAAGTCCTACATGATCGATATCGGCATTTATTATTAAAATGAATGTCCACTGTCATTCTGTGTCTTTTGGATGTGAGGATTACCAAGAGCACAAGTGATCCATGTTCAAGTTTAAAACAAACTCATCTCAGCTGAGAGGTGGAATTTAACCCTATAAGAAATACAGAAAATATGAACATTTCTCAAAATAGTAAAATTTCTATTTTGAGTCCACATGACATCCAAACATTTTATACAGAACAAGCTCCCTTCGAGCCTCATCATTTTTCATGATGAAAGATGTTATAAATATTGATGCAGTTATTCACATTAAAGGCACAAGCTGTTTTCTTTGGAATTTTACTTCTTTGCGAGGTCAAAACATACGTCGGACATAACATTCACAAAATGTGCATCTTTAACTGTTCGCAGAGACGTTATCTTCACATGGCTGATATACCATCATGCATGCAGAAATGTATCCTGGGAAAATCTGCAGCAGTGCATGGTCATAAATATATTTATAAGTCCAGATCCCTTTGATGCAGATAACAATTCAAGATAGGGGGTCATTTCAGATCAGTGCAGATGGCCTGGCTTCAACACCTTTGCAGTTTGCAGAGATTAAAGGGAAAGGAAGGAGACTGTTGGTGGGTGGAAAAAACGATCACCAGGAGACCTTGATGCTGCACCTGGGGTCCTGCAGCCAACGCCAAATATGACTGAAGAGGGGGTGGAAAATGTTATTGAGGATGCAATTCAGTTTATTCTTTGGGCCGGTCTTTTCTGCCGCCTCCAGGTTGACAAGGTTCAAATAAGCAGCAGTGCGATTGTCTTGTATTTAGAAGAGCCAAGAAAAAGGAGAAAAGAAAAGAATGTGGACTTGTCCGTGAGCCACACGAAAAGGACAGTCCGGGTCAGATGGACTTCATCCTGTCTTTTTATTTTGTGTGTGGGATAGCACTGTGCAGCAGCGTGCCAGAGTAAAGTCAGGGACATCTTTTCAGTGGCTATTATGCCATTTCAAAGAAGGTTAAATCATGCCTTTTTGGCAGATAAATTCTCAGCTTGTGTTGCTTTCTTCCCCTTTAAACGATAAACAGTTTGGCTAACTTACTGCAAATAAATTAACCTAATTTGTCACATTTAATAAGACTCACAAATAAAGATTGACATTTACACACACTCATACACAAATCCTCCAGAGAAGGAAAAAATACCTCCAGCCTGGTTTGACTTGCTTTTATGTTTTTTTTTTAACTTTTGTTGACAACAGTGGCTACAGTTTATATTCTGCATATGTTGCCATTTAACACTTCAAAAAAGTACGATCCTCACACAGCCGTCACACCAGGGTGTGTTTTAATCGGAATAACCGGACAAATCTGAACCCTCTCATAAACTGAAGCCTGATCGAAGAAGCCCTAACGAAAAAAAATCATAACTGTCGTCGCCTTTGAAGGACAAGTGACAACTAGTGGCAAAAACAGACAAATCAGCATGTTGACATGAGACACATGGGGAGGTAAGATGGAACATATTGACAACGCAGGTTAAACAATTCAAAGAAACACGAAAGACGAAAAACACTGAAAGAAAAGTTTCTGCTGTTATGCTTGTTCAACAATCCAAACTACTGTTTTGTGAAATTCCTCAAACGTTTTGATAAAGCTGTAAATCAGTTCTGAGAACCAGATGAGCTGCTATACCTTGCCTTGTTTTGTTAAAACCAACCATCCTTCCATCCATCATCTTGGTAACCAGTCCCAGCTAGCAGAGCGTGATAGCAGGAACACTCTGGTCACAGCTTTACAGAGAACTAACCATTATGTCACCTTGCAGTGGTGTAACAATACCATGGAGGCCGGTCTTTTACTCCAGACTGTGAGCGTTTCTCGCTGCCTTTTCTGAGCCTCTTTGTTATCATGCTTCAGTAGTTTTTGGAGGACTAATAAATCACTCATTTGGTTCAATCTTCACTTCAACGTGCTGATATGATTTGTACTAGTGCAGCTTTCATAATGAACTCGTGAAGTCAAGCTGTGTACAAAACCCTCAGTATTCATATTCATGCGCTGATTTTACAAGATATTGCTTTACCAAATTTAACATCACTGAAAGGTAAATTTCAGCTGAAATTACAAGCAAAATTGCTTTCAGACGCCCCGTCTTCAGCTGAACAATGTACCGCCGTGGATTTCTCAAGCAAATAACAATCCCTGCTGTAAAACATGAATTTGCAACACATTTTCAATCAATGTTTATCGCCTTTTCATGAAACAATAAATTTACAATTCACAGTCACTTAAGATTATCCACAGCAGTCAGTTTGCTTTACTAAGGGAGACTTTCATTTTTTTTGACAAATAAAGTGTTTATCCTGAGGTGCTATATGGCCTCTTTCTATATTCGGCCTTTAAAAATAGTCCATTCTATTTTTCTTTGTCCTGACGTCTGTATCTTTCACTGCGGTTGTCTCACTTGCACATGCCTGCAAATAACAGTGCGCTCACGACAATTGGATAGCGGTGATAGTTTTGAAGAACAATATCCTGCCACCTCTTGTACAATTTTTTATTAGTCCTGTCCAGCCTGTTGTGGTTATGCACCCCCAGGTACTTGCAGAACTGCGCTGTGTCCACCTCCTCAGCCCCTGTTTTGACAGGTGTCGCTGACTTCCCACTCAGTAATAAGCAGTAAAGCCACTGTAAATGACAACCTTCATTCCGCGAGGACACACACCCGGCTGACGAGGGGCCGTTTCAAAAGTGACAACCGCCCGAGAGAACGAGTTGTCACTTGATTGTTTGAGGAACGCGAGAGTGACAGTCTATATGCGGCGCCTGTTTCAGTCGCCAAATGAACACTCACAGCACTGAGCTGGCAGTGGATTTAGAGACTGCTGTGAAACCACCACATAACAAAGCATCACATGTACGGTGGAGAGCTGCGACTTTCAGGCAGACTGTGTTAAGTGATGAGTCGATTGGTACGATTATTTTTCATGTAAAAAAAAACTTGATTCAGTCTGATGATGATCAAAACCAAACTTGATAAGCTGCATTCATATTTCAGTGAGGACAAAATTGTCTTGAATCATATCTGAATTTAAGGTAGAGACCAGTGGGCATGGAGATGTAAATGCACGCACTTTTTTAAATTCCACAATTTCTTGGAATGGCTTTCCAGTGCTGAACGATGCAGCCTTTCTTCTAAAGTTTTCACAGTGATCAGTTTATTTGTTATGCATCCGAGCTATTTTAAAAGACAAACTGTTATTGTTTTCACTCCAATGTCAGACCGAATATACTGTGTGCATGAAATTATATGTAATTGGTTAAATTCTTTTGGTTCTATTTCACTTTTACCTACACTCGCAATCGCAAGTAATGTTTCGACGGCGCGTCGCCTCACATCCATGAAATCTCTATTAGAGATGAGACAAATCAGACTTTTTTTGCTGCCAAGTGTTCGTCATCATCAGCTAATTCTCAGCCTCGTCCGTGCGTCATTTAGTGCTGTAAAAGTGCAGCACAGTGGGTTTATTAGGCATTTTTCACAGAAAACAACTGCCTGCTGCTTCTTGAAGTACTGCTGAGAGCAGTGAAAGTGAACTTTAACAGTAAAAGTTGCAGACTGTTAAGGCAGAGCAGTTGAAAAAAGCCATAAAGCTCTTCAAAGCTGAAGGGAACAACAGAAGAGGGGAGATAATTTAACGTCCATCTACACAAAGACTCTTTCACGCCACACAGTTCTCTAACTCTTTGGTAATAAAAGCTTATTGATTACAGCAGCTTTTGAAAGGTTATTGACCACAACTGCTCGAATTTATGAACACAATTAACATGCCATTTGTTAATCGAAGCAACATCATTGATGCCTGGTTGATTATTTTCATTGACCAAATTTGTCTTTGTGGGTTTATAATGGGGTATTTGTTTTTAAAATCGTCCTACTGTGTTCAAAACACACACACTTAAAAAAAAAAACAAAAAAAAAAAAAACAAGTTCAAACGAAAAAAATTAATGTTTCTGTACATAAGTTGTCCTTAATATTCATTTTAGAAGCAGAATATCTGTCATTAGTACATGTATGTTTATACATTATCTACTGATTTCTTCAGCTTTTTTCCCATTATCTTAATAATTGTAATCAATATTGCATTCAAGTCATGATATTATATTTCTCAACATATGGGGATTCACACAGCACTTGTGAGGAGATGGTACGATGTAAGCCAATTAGCTGAATACAACAGCACATGAAGAATGGGATTTGATGATCAATAGTGTAATGAAGGATGGATGACCAGCGAGATTTCATGAGTGAAACACAATGGTGAGCAAGCGCCTGCATGCATGATGTACAATGGACCATAAATTGGAAATACTGTGCTTGACAATCTCAAAAGCCTGCAAACGAGATGATCGTACATACATACAGATCATATTTCCATGTTAAAGAGCTGACATGAATATTGGTTATCCCATTAATTATCTGTATTCATTGTGGAGAAATACTTTTTTTTTTTTTTTTTTGCAGAAAAATCCTGATTTATTCTCAGAATTTTATATACAGGGATCAAAATGATAGGGAATCCAGTGTCAGCTTTGTTTTGAAAGAAATGTTATGACAGAGTTATTTGCATAATGAATCCTCATTCATCCAGAGCTGCGTTTAATTGATATACATATGCACAGGATATCAGAGTCATATGCATTTCAAGGCAAGACGCAATGTTATTGAAGCCACAGACAGCTACAACTCACATATTAATTCCGTTGCTGCTCTTCAGGGAAATTTGATCAATACGATTATATTCAAATCCCAGAATACAACACCAGCTTGAACAGACTGTAACTGGTTCATAAGGCCTGAAATAAACGGTCTGTGTGCAAAAAAAAAAAAACAAACAATACACACTTGATACTGGAGGAATATGGGAATAGTTGTGCTGATATGTATATCTAATAACCTATAATCCTTATAATAGTGGCTGTTATACCATCTACAGGTGTCGCTTTTTATAGTTCTTATATGCATACATATATTCTTGATTGTTTTCTTGCAACTCGAGTCCTCCACCATATGGATTGGTAACCCAGTGCCCCGCCATGGTTGAGACGACAAACTCTGCCTGAAGAGGAATCAAACTTCTGCTTCCGTTTTATTTTTTCTCTCTGTTGTATGCTTCCTGTAAAGCCTAATTATTTACTATTTGAAGGGTACAACGTCAGTGAGAAGAGTGTGTGTGTTACGTCCATCT
Source organism: Salarias fasciatus (assembly GCF_902148845.1). NCBI lineage: Eukaryota > Metazoa > Chordata > Actinopteri > Blenniiformes > Blenniidae > Salarias > Salarias fasciatus. The sequence goes on along the minus strand of NC_043745.1, from coordinate 28,772,510 downwards.
TCCAAACCTTCTGCCAACAGGTTTCCCTTGCTGTGAACCCGGGTGCTGACAGTCAGATGTACGTTAGCATTCCAGCATCTTCAAGACTGATACCACACATCCTCTGAGATGATAATGTCAGAGCAGGGTTTTATCAGGGATCATCTCCAGAGCCTGGCAGTGGACAGGATGAGATGACCTGCCAGCAGTCCTCACCTGTCAGGGTCCATGTTTGTCTTGTCTGTTTGTTGTTGGATTCTAAACTGTCTCCCGTTTCAGGCTCCCTGGCGTGCCCCCCCCCCCCCCCCCCCCCCCCCTCCTCGTGTTTGATTGCTCTCCCTTGCCCCGATGTCTCTCACCTGTGCCTGATTGTGATTGCCTGCACCTGGTGGCTGCAGTTTGGCGTCTTGGTTGCCAGGTCGTCTGGGTTTTTCCCCGCGCAGACTGTTTCTCTGGGATTTTGTGCCCATGTTCCTGTTACTTGGAGTTCCTGTGTTTCCCACATTGATCACTTGTGGGATCAGTTTGTTCATGTTGTGCATCCATTGATTGTACACACAGTCTGTGTGTGCATCCCACTGGATGTCCGGGGACCAAAAGGATCCATAATGATCTTTATTAGATTCTTTTTCAATTTATATGTTTCTGTGAGTTCCATTACCAGCACTATGCAGACACCAGCTTTGCTGTTGTGAAAACTTCCGTGTATGTAAATCGTTCCATGTCACACACACTTAATTGCATGGAGGGTCGATCGGGTTCTGAGGTTAATTGATTTAAGGTTAATTCATTTAGTTCAGGTCATCAGTTCATTCGTTCAATGCATGTGACTCACATTTACAGGCATGTGAAGTAGCACGAGAAGAACCGCGTGCTCGACTGCAGTGAATGCGTCAATACAAGAACCCGAAGGCCAGAACTTCACAGTTTAAGAATGGTAATGTATATATAATAACAAGATGCGTGCATGGGAAAAATACTGAGTATACTTATAAAGTTACATCAGTAAAAACAATCTCACCAGAATATCATATCACATTATCACATTATGGTGAAATTTACAAAATAAAAGTACTTGACGAAGCAGCACTTCAGTGTACCTCCATCACTGCAATGATTTAAAGGAATTATTGCCTTGATCTTTCAGGTATTCTGTTCATGAGACTAAACCGACACAGAGGCTGTCACTCCATTGATCAAACATGTTGCACTTACATTCGATTTTTTTCCTTTTTTTTTTTTTTGCTATGTGGATTAAATTAAAAGCTTCAATAAATGGTGATAAATATCAGTTGCCTGAAACTAAATTATCGTATCCTCAATCCTCATGCATAAAGAAGCTTCATGTAATGAGTTGCAGTGAGGCATACTGGTTAATTAAAAATTCATAAGTTGGAACATTGTGTGAATTATGTCTGATGTTTGATTATGACTGTTTTCAACTTACTTGATGTGAACGCATCTGGTCTAGCAACACAATATTACACCATTATATTTACAAATCTGGACAGAATTTGCTGCACAGCATACAGAGATGGGTTCTTTTAGAGTCAAGCTGATAAAGACAAACTGTATCAGTGTAGTTAATAACTTATAGTCATTATACAAACTAGTGCTCAATTATCTCCATACTGTCGTTGATTTAATGTATTTAGTTACATTTCCCTGTAATAATGTGCTTTCATAGGAAAGATAATGTAGAGTTTGAAATACTGTGACACCTCGTCATCTGAAAACACCCTTAATGAGGCAGTTTTGATGGGTAGTGAAGTACAGTGTACTTAATTCTGCAATAGTTTCACCGCAAACCAGCAGATAGTTTATTTTCATCATTGCAATCGATCATCCTAAAATCGCTTGCTTAGTAGAAAGCCACCAATGCACATAACTCTTTTTGGATCAAATAAAGATGAATTTCCAGCTTTATGTATAACAAACGACTCCCTCTCCCACCAACAGAACTTTTTAAACCGTGACATTTCTCTGCATTTATAATCCTTTGGGCGTCCGCTAATGAGAGACACCAGTCATGTACAACTAGAGGTTAGGTTAGGAAGAGGACTGACCTCCACAACAACAGTTCCATCACCCCGGTTCAAAACCCATCACAGTGCACATGCAGGCATAATCTCTCTGTTGAAAATCTACAGCAACATCCTTTTTATTCAATAACTAAGATGACTGACAGCTCTTTCCATCGCTACTGACAACATAAAAGCCGGTCTGCCAGTAAATCGGCCAACACTCTTAATTCCTTGAAAAAACACTACAAACATCCCTCCACATTGCCCTTCTAAATGCCCGCTGTCCATCCCCCAGGATTTAAGCGGCCCTAATAACAAGCAAACCAAGGCCACGAGCCCCCCGATTATTCCATCCCTTAATTAGAATTCTCATTATTTACAGAGTGAAGGGAAAGACTCCGCAGTCACATTCACATCAAAGGCGTCATCCGAAGGCAAAGATGATAATTAGATAGTCTAATCTGTTCTCTGAAGTGTCTGTTCCAAATCAACATTTCTGGAGTGTTTGTTTTCCTTCCCCCTCTCCCTTTGCTTTGCTAAGAGACTGATCAATTAAAAAAGATTCACTGGTGACTCATTTTCATTCTGCCATATGCAGCTCTTTTCCTTTGCTCCATTATAGCTGACGAATGTGATTTCTTTGCATTTCCCACAAATTTGTTTTTGGAGAGGAGTTCTGAGAATAAATGAGCTTCTTTTGTGATTGTGTGAAAATTTATAAGTGCGTTTCAGGTGCATGCACAGAAGTTTTCTGTTAATTTGTGCCTGAGCTGCTGTGGATCCTCCCTCTCCGGCATCAACAGATGGCACTGTTTCTCTGCAAAGTGACTCGGGCAGGCCTCATCTGTCTCCACACTCTTTCCTCTTTCTTTCTTTCTTTTTTTCCCCCCCCTCTCCATGTCTCTGCCTCTTTGTCTGTCTCATTCCCCTTTTCCCATTTACTTAAGCAGAATGAGGGCACCGGAGAATCATTAAGTGTAACCGCTACCTGAGATTAGTGAGAAGGGCTCAAATGAAGTGTCACTAATATGAGGATTACAACAGCAAAGCCACCTGAAGTCCTCTAGGATCTGCTTCTAAACATGAGACGGGAAACGTGGTGCGGAAAGACGTAGTAGAAAACAACATTTACAACACTTATCTATAGGGCTGATAACATTTAGCTCCTATTTGTTCCTGTGATGTTATTCAGGCAGCCAAAGCCTGAATGTCACACCCTCTAAAATGAATGAAGCATAGAATAATAATAATAAAAAAAACCTCTGTGTAATTACTTTTGTCTAATGTAATGAAAACTCACACTGTTGAACATAATCAAGATCCATGCTGACAGATGGTTGGATTTTCGAAAGACGTCTTTAGACTGTGTGAAGATTTCAAAGATAATTTCTTAACATGCATTCAAAGCAAGGTCACAAATGTAGGTCTGCTATGCAATCCATTACCGTGGCACAGAGGTATCTCTGTGTTTTACCGTTGTAGGCCAGTGTTTGCAGGTGGGGAGCCAGAAAGGGCTGATGTCCTGTTTTTTTTTTTTAATGCTGGAAAATGTAACTGGTTGCAGCTGCAGGTGCTTTAACTTCAGTGGAGTTTCAAGCCGATACATGTTTTTCCACAGAGGAGGAAAAAGCAGTTGGGGTTTTTAAGCACACATTCCCAATTACAAAGTGTCGCACGCAGATTCGCAGTTTTTTTTTTAAAAAAAAAGCATAAATCCACAAAGAACAAGGACTTTCTCCCCCACTGGTTTCCCACCAGTTAGCTCTATTACTTATATGAAATGGAAGGCCATGGGCTCCACTGACAGGAACTAAACCTGGTCTCTGCTGGAACACCTGGTCTATTCAATTTACAGAGCATTTTTCACAACATGCTCAAATGTACTATGGCAAAAGGGAAAGCTCTAAGTAATTACACTTTAGTTCTTTTGTACTTTTAAGCTTCATTGTTAATAATGACATAGTACTCACAAAAGTGAGTACTTATGAAACGTAAAAATATATATGAATAAAGTAGTTATTTTTTTTTCACCCTGTAAAACGAATGTTATACATGCACAAGGTTTTCTTCTAATCACACTTTGAGGATGTTCATTTAATGTTCACCTTGAAACGTGAAGTTCAGCTTTTCAAAAATTCACAGTTTTCTTAAACTATCTCCATCCTTTATCCTACAGTTCTAAAGCACTCAGGTTAACGTGTTTGTCCACCTTGAGATTATTTCCATGATTGGCTTGAATTGAACTGTCTATATAAACAAAGACAAACTAATCAATTAATCACAGCACCATACAAAGTGCACAGAATTGTTTTTCTATTCCTAAATTTGCAAAATAGAATCAGCCGGCACAAACGCACAAAAGCCAAAATGTGATAGATGCCACACAAACAAGTTATTGTTTCAGTATAATGGAAGCAATGGAAGCGCTTTAACTGTGTTCACCAAACAGGTTTATGTAGAAAGGCAAGTACAGTGAAAACCCCTGTCACATAGATATTTTTCAAATATTAATTTCAGTTCCTCAGTCTGAATAAATACCAATATTAACATCTCAGTGCTACGCTTCATGCGCACGTGTGTCAAACATACAAGAAGTGCACACACAAACGTGAGATCATGAGCAGGCTCAGTCATGTAAATAAAAGGTCGCAGTGTAAATAAAATGAAGCTACACCTACCTTTCAGATCAGCAGGGGGGGCCTTAATTGCAGCACTTAATTACTCTCACAATAAGTCTGCAGAGCCAGTTCTGTTGGTTGGTTTGTGATGTTGTGCAGTAGTTTGTCCCTGGTTGATTAACGCCGCCATACTAACCAAAGAGCTGCTCTACTTAGACGCCTTATCGAGCTTTGTGAGATAACCAGCTCTGTAGTGTCAGTATGAAAAGAGTCTGCCCTACTTAAGTTAAAAAAGAATAAATCTAATGAAAGAAAGGCGTTATGAGCACAATAAGTTCAACAGTTTCGTAATTCGCTGAGATTAAATACACTTCTCTCTTTGTATCAACAACAAGAGGAAAGTGATCTCGTCGAGGAAACGTGTTTGGACTGATGATTTTTTTTTATTGGCTCCTGAATTATATCATCAGACAAACTGATAAAAAGCTGATAAAACCTGCATTTTTTCTTGCAATTAAATCCTCCAAAATGAACTGAGCTTCAAATGAGTTTCATCCTTGAAAGCAATCCAGCAAATTAAAAACTGCATGTCATATAATCACGCAATGTATAGGACGTGTATGTTGACACAGATGCTTTCTTCTTCTTAAAAATTCAACTAAGAACAATTATGATTCTAAACATTTATAAATAATTTAATGAATGAAAAAAAAAAGAACCAAAAATAAATTTCAACAAGCACATGTAAAACACAATCTCATAGACCGACACGAGGGCAGGTTTAGGCTATAGAATGGTCAGTAAAAAATTGATTTAGAGTGCATGGGTTTCGTTTGGTTTGATCATCTTATGGCCCTGATGATATTAAAAGAATCATTTAGCCACAGTGACTTTTGTAAAACAGGCGAGAATACAAACCAAGTTACTTTTGATGGAGGTTTCTTTAAAATCAAGCTTTCCTATTTGGCATTTAACTTTTTTTTTTCAATCTTAATGGTGAGGGGACTGAAAAAAAGAAATAAAGGAAATAATAAAAAAAGCCAAACTTTATCCTGTGTTTGCCGTTCATTCTTGCAGCGCTCGATCGTTTGGATCACAGGGAGCACCGAACCAAGGACAGACACTGCTTGGGAATCAATCAGTAACAGTACTCTGCTCAACTTTGGGAAAATAAGAGAGCCGTAGAAAGAAACATGTGTTGGAACTAAAACTAAGTTCTTATTCTTAAATCATGAGCTCAAGTCCTTGCCGCGCAACAAGAGGGAATGCTTTAGTGTGATGATCAATAAGTGTAGGCTGCATCAGCTGGAGAGCACTAGAAAGACAGAGACATGGAGACTTGGAGATCTTCAAAAACTAACCGAACGCAATGTTTTATTTGCAAAGGACATTAAAAGAGAATTCTTGATGGCTGCACTCACACAACAGGCTACTGAGCGCTTGAGTCCTCAGTTACCACAGTCCACATAACGGCATATTGAGGGCTGAGAGCTGCTTTCAAGCAAATAAAGCTTTTCAGCCCCAAGATTTCATCAAAACAGAGAAACATTTCAGAATAATGATGTTGACTGGACTGGGAATTGTCTTGTTTTTGTATTTTTTCAGATTATTTCTCGAGCATTTTGCCTTCGTAAGATGGAACACCGAGGGGTAAGATGGTACAGAGAAGGAAAATACCATTTTACCCAATAGATTTCAAACCAGGTTGGTTTATACTCTGGCTAGCTAACGATATGACTCTCCGCTGTAGAAACACCATGCTGTGAGATTCATATTGCATTGCTCGGGGTCAGGGCAGATTTCAGGGGTACAACTCACACTAGATACAACGTGTATTTTATATAGCGCAAGTTAATATTTTATCTACAATAACAAATAATAAAGTGTATGTTCAACTTACTCTGACATCCTATTTGGAGTAGAAATTGTTCAAAGCACTCATTGATTAGTCCGATCAAAGGGAATTCCTCACATAAATAATGGGAAAGCGTGCAACAAAAGGGGTGTGAACTTTTCTCCGTGTCCAATTATTGTTTTAGCTGACTTCAGCTAGGGGCAGGTTCACACAATCAAGATAACAAGGTGTTCCGCTGAAAAAGGGACAGCTGTGACGCGCAGAGGGAAGCAGCCACTGCAACAATGGACAATCGCCACTGATGGCTCCCCTTCAGTGTACATCCAGGGAGAGGAACAATTAATAAAATAGGGACGCTCTGGGAGTGGACTTCTATTGAAAGAATATATATAAGTAATGGGTTACAACAAATACTGCTGAGCTCAATCTTCTGTGTTTGTTTAATTATGATACATGAAAATGCATCTGCAAAAATGGACATGATGTAAGAACAAACATTAGCTTTTACTCTGATGCACTGCGGAAAGATAAACACAGCACAGAACACGATATATCATTACAACCACAGCTGTGAACATGAACAGCAATAAGGCACATTTGCATAAAGTACGACATTTACATAAGCCATTGAACTATCCATTTACTTGGAGTCATATGTTGTGAAATCTAAATGGGACCTACTTTTGTTCACTTTACCAGCAAGTTTGGTGTGTTTTGTTTGTTTTAAATTGCAGGCCCATTAGAAAGGCTATGACAACATAATACCCCGGAGCCATTATATATCCTCTAATTGGGAAGACTTTCAGCAGTCTGGCTCCTTTAAAGAGGCACCTTTCTCATGAAACAAGGATTTAAAAAGTAGGTAAAGCAAAACGAGAATAAGAAGTGTAGTTTGCAACATATGTTTCTTGATATTTAAGGAGTTATATTTATGTTTGTGAGTGTGCTCACTCTGCGCTGGCCTTTATATGTTAACCTTTCCAAGTGATTCACTTAAAAGCCACTTGGCATTAAATGACCAGGTTTTCTTTCCTTTACATTAATGGTACTCCTCTGAGAAAAATAAATGTAATGAAGTAATACAGACTGTTGATAGTAATACAACACTGCAAAATTGAGGGCTCAATGGTGTTTGTGAGATTAACAAAACACAAGTAGAATATGTTATTATTTATTTACTTTTTAATTTTCTGTGCTCACTCTTTGCACCAGCAAATAAAGATATCAAAATACAAATCTCACTACCATATAAGATACTTGTGGAAAAAACTCAAACCAGACTGTATTAGGCTATTAGGCGTGAGTTACGAACATTAATAATAATAAAAAAAGGTCACTGTCTTTGAGGGCTGCATGGTGGTGCAGTGGTTTGCACTCTGCTCACAGTGGGAGGATTCCATGTCCAAGTTTGTGCTTGAGTGCCTTTCTGTGCAGAGTTGGTATGTTCTCTCTATAAGTTCACTCCCACAGCCTCAGAAACATTGGCTCGTTCACTGTAAATCGCCCATCAGCACCTACAAGTTGGAAACAGACATTATATACAACGTTTAGATACTTTTCTCTCTGTATATTTTGTCCTGTCATTTAAATCTCTCGTCCAGTTTTATTTCTTCTCTGTCATGTTTATTTCAGGTGCTTCTGATTCACGCTCCCTTTCGGACTTTCTGTGCGCTTTCTTTAATTTGTCTCTAATATCCTGTCGCTCCGCCCTTCTTGTGTCTAGATTATGATCCTTAATTGACCAGCTGTGCTTTGTTTACGTCTCCTTGTGTCTGTGTGGAGGCCTCACTCTGCCCATTCATCTGTTTATCTCTGCTGTCTTCGGCCTGCTACGTCACGCGTTCGCTTTCTCTACAGTCTAACGCCTTTGCTTGGGTTTTGCTGATTTATCAGATCAGCTGCATTAAGCCTTTTATGATATGAGTGCTCCTGTTCCTGTTTCTAAGTTAATTATAAATTTCATATTTGGACGTGTAATTTTTGGCAGATCCTAGAAACTCATGTTGGCTGATCCTGTCCGGAGCTGGATCTTCAAACAGACCATCCTGGCGGTTCATGTTATGACTGTTATGTAAACAACCAAAAAACTCCCACTATGTCTCTACTTTCTAGGAGATCTTGAATATTTCAAGATATCAGATAGTATCGGGGCAAAAGTACACATGGGTTCAAGGTTGCCTTTTTTGGGTCTATTGTCCACACCTCCTACAAATTGACCACTCTTCTTATCAATTAATTAATAACTTGTGCAAACTAGCCAAAATGCAGCAGGAGTGTGACTTAATTGGTCCCAAATTTTGTTCTGTGTTAGGGTTGCAATCATTGGTAAGAGTCTTGCAAACAAAGCTTGATTTGAATGAAATTCCACAGCAAACCAAATGGTGTTTAGTAGAAAAGCGAATTCAAAATTCTCAAGACACAAGAGAGTCCTCTGAGGAGTCGCCAGTTGAGTTCATGTTCGATTCTTTCTCTTACTACACAACAAATCTACATAACTTTAATCTCAAACACAAATTCGCACTCATGCTCTTTGCGAATACACGTATTATATTTCTTACGCCCACTTCCCTGCTGATTTCAGTGTCAAGGCCAGAAAATTCAACAAACCCTACAATATTCATGGAAATGGCCATTTGTATATATAAATAAATATATACTATATATTTGAACCCTGGCTTCATAAATTAGGTCTCATGAGACACAAGAAAATGCAAACATGCAGATGGATTGCACAAGTCAGATGATTAATCATTAATGATGCAATTTCAGCATGTATGTTCCTTTATATTTGCATGTATGTCTGTTTGATATTGCACATTGCTGTCGACACAGACAGCAAACACAGTTCTCTGATGATATTGTTGACACTTCCTGCTGCCTGGGTATGATAATGTGGCTATCACATTTTTTCACATGTAAGCACTTGTATATTCACCCGTAGTTTGGGGATTAAAGGTCTGGACAAGTAAACAAGTCAATGAGCTCAATAAGGCAGTAATCTGGAACGAAGGAAAATTGAATTATTCATGGTTAAATGAAAAGTAAAAAAAAAAAAAAAAAAAAGGAAACGTTGGATCCAGCACTGTCCTTATATTAGCTGAACTTCAACACTTTACAATCCTGCAGCTCGCAAGTGACATTGTGCCACATTGTCTCATTTATTTTCAGAATTCATGCACATGGGACAAAAGTGTGTATTTATGATATATATAGAAGTATGATCACCGAGTGTAACTGTCAGCGTTCAGCCCTCTGAGTTAGAGTGTGTATTCACCTTTGATGATCGGGCTGGCGGTATTTCATGGCGTATTACAGGAACTTCAAACAAAGTGAATTCACCTTTATTTTCCCTGCTATTTTCCCAGCCTGTCTGCCGCCACTATAAAACAGCAGCGGTAAAAAGAGACAGACAGGCAATTGTCACTTCTTCAGCCACGTCTGCGTAACGAGATACAGATCAATGTTCTCATCAAACAGGTGCCACAATCTCATATAAATCCCACTGCTTCTGCCTCTTTCTTCTCTCAGCAGGCCACACACGGACATGCTGTAAACCGAACTTAATTCGAGCGGTTGTAACACTGACTGCTACAAACGTCACTCTGAGAACGGCTCTTGATCTCGCCGCTGTTATCCCTCCCACTGAATTTATAGTTGTGGCTGTGCGATGACAAAGTAATTCCTTGTCTTATGATGATCTTATGGCTCAGTCATTTGAGATTTGAAGGGGCCCTGAGCATTGTGGGGACTGTGGAGCATCTGTGAAAAACATTTCTCCGGGAGTAATGCTCCTCCATCTACACTATCCATTTTTAATGGATCAAGTAAAAGATGCTGAGCTCACATGCCAATGTTTGGCACATTTATCACGCAGCAAAGTGAAACAAAGTGTGATTGCTGTAATCGGATTGTATCTCACTCACTTAGTGCACCTACATCTTATTATATTCTTGGGATGCTCCTCCGCATGTTATGGATATTGCCCGTGGATAGCCAACCTAATGTGCGCTGCCTCAAAAGCCACGATGCTTTACAAGGCTACACAGAGAATTTATGTTTGAATGTTCAGTGGAAGTGTAACAAATCTTTGCTTTTCCATGTGCGACAGCTTAAGGGCCACAATCATTATCTACAACATTCCCTTTAACTTACAAAGAAATCTGTGGCTGCCCTGGGTATAATGGAAATCAGTTTTAGGGATGGGGATGATGGTGGGGTGCTGCCTGATGGAAAAATAAATAAATAAATTCCAAGTTCATCATGCAAATTCATCCTCCCAACCGTGGCACATTCTTCAAACAGACACCTCCTCTGGAGAGAAGGAGACGCAGTCTGATAAAGAGACAAATGAGCTAGTGATCTCCATACCAACCTCTTTCCTAGTGTGCTCTTTTCTCCGTGCGTGTGTGTGTGTGTGTGTGTGTGTGTGTGTGTGTGTGTGTGTGTGTGTGTGTGTCTGAGCAGGCGAGTGACAGAGGGGAGGTGTGGGGGGACGGCAGGGTGGGAGCTTCAATGACCTTTGCAATGATGACAAGCATGTCCGGGAACAAGACTGTGCATGTGGGCTTTATTTACTCTAAGTGATTACTGATTGCTGCTGTATAGCAGAGCGAGCTCATAAATAGTTGTACTCCTTCAAGAGTTCGGCATCAACCCTGTGCCTAGGCAGCAGGAACTATAATTATATAATTACACAATAATTACACATGATTATAAGACTGTATACTGCACAATAAAAGAGATTCCGTTGCGATGATGCAAGTTTTGCGTCTTTGCTTGCAAATTAACAAGAAGAATGATTTATCTGTTTGGAGTGCAACTGACAATTATGTTTTAATATCAGTTCAATGATTGATTCCTTTTTTTTTTTCAAAAGTAATTATTTAACTGGTATATAAAATGTGGGAAAACAGTTTATTTTGATTGTTCATCAGTACAAAGATATTCACAACACAGTGACATTAAACAGAAGCAAATAAGAATACTGTCATTTTTCATCCATCTGTCCATTCATCCATCTATCTCTCCATCCATCTAACCATCACAAAGGCTCATGCTTTATCGAGCTACAGCCAATGGTTTTGCATTTTGTCGCCGAACACCAACATTCTGACGCCTGGTATGTTTCCTCCTCTGCCCTCCTCTCCGCTCCTCTCATAATGTATTCAGATATTCCAACAAGGTGATAACAAAATTGCCTGACATTTCCAGATTTATTGCTGTATTTTCTTATTATCGCAAAAGAAATATACAGAGATTCCATCCCATAAATCATATTGAGAGAGCAATGCAGACACTATTGTGTTTAGCCCATTGGTACCATTTTTGGATTAGAAATAAATTGCCGGCTCATTTTCGCAAATGGAAACGAAAACCCACTTCTGGTGCCGCGCCGTGACTTTCTCAACAAAGTGTTTATCAATGGATGGATTTCTTGAGTGTTGCTGCTACGTGAGGATCAATTACGATTACCTCTTACTGGTTCTGACAATGGACTAAGATGCTCCTGCATTTCATAATATTTGTCTCCTCTCCACACTGTCCCTGCTTTCTCCCACAAGCCGCGTGCTTGTGCGAGATTAGAATATACACATTTCCTGACAGAAAAATACACTTTAATGCAATATAAAAAGGGAAAGGATTAATGTATATGTGTCACCACAATGGAGGACATACGTTTGTGATTTATGGGGCAGTCGTATTATAGATATTTCCACTTCCAAGCAGATGATGCTCAAAAAGGGACTCCCCTTTCTTATCCTGCATCTTCCAAGCATGCATAACAATATACAGTGCACAATGTCAACCCTGAATAAAACCCAATAGGAAAAGTTCTAAATAAATATCGGTATTGTATATTATTTCACAGATGATGTGTTTGCACATAGCGGCCGGGGAGCTGGGTCCCGTGTGACACAGACTTATTTTGCACAGCATGATGATGATAACATTGCTCAAGCAGAAACCTTACAAGCTGTACACAAGGTGTCATTTTTGGTGTTAGAAAACAGATTTAGACTCGATTGGGCTGTGACCTTTCCCTGCACTGGCGAGGGCAAAAGATCCGACACAGACTTTTTTAATATTTATGGGCTTTTTGATGCCACACAAGGTCAAAGCAGATGTTCTCCCTACACTTCCTAGATAGTTCAACCCTTTGAATCTAAGAAGGTGTTTAGAAATCACTTTTTCATGCTCAAAGTCGGCACATCATGGGGAAGGGTACTGAAGGGTACTGGATTTTAGGCAGTTTACTTTCAACCGGGGCGACAACAGTGGCGGCTCCAAGTTTAGGATCCGCCTGCCTCGTCTCTCTTCCATCCACCGCTTGCAACTCATATATCCATTTCTGTAAGGTTAAAAGCTTTTGTGCTCTTCAGACCAGCGGCCTGGTGATGATCTGGAGATATTTCTCTGGCAGTTTTGAGCATAAAATTTTTAATTTAAAACTTCAGAGACGCTGAGCATCTGCAAGACCCTAAAATATATCCATGTGATATTCTCCTTTTTCACACTGAAAATAAAATAAATGCTTCTCCTTTTGTTGTTGTTAAGGGAAAACAGTCCTTAAAGTGAAGTTATTTAGCCATATCAGCTTATTAACCAAAACAAAAGAAAGAAAAACAAAAAAACTCAGTGGACAAATCTAATGAAGACGAGTGTAAAATGACACGGAGTACATATCACAGCAGGTGAGAATAAATTCTCACATTGTCGACAGTAAGTATTCCAGCCTATGACATTTTAAAGCATCTAATATTTGTCCCTATGTGCAAAGGTCACAGAGAAAAGCAGGAGCATAAAGCACAAAGCAGTATGGCAACAAAGAACTGTAGCAGCACATATATATATAAAAAAAGACCTGGTCTCATTATTTCGATGGCTGTAACATGACTGAAGCCTGGATACAATAACATTACATTCAAAAAGCTCAATAAACATACACAGTTGATAATAAAATGCACATTTCCAGGGTGTCAAAAACAGGCCTTTCTTCCTGTAATAAGCCATTATCTGCAGCAGGACTACAGAATAAGCCCCTCAGTAATAACAAAACAAAGCAAAAAAAAAAAAAATAGTAAATTTAATTTGCCTTCATTTCCTTGGATTTGCTTTAAAGGTATTCTGTCAAATACATTATGACTCAGAGGTTAGAAGAGATATTCTGCCTTTTCTGTACAGCATCAAGGCAACATAGCCAAAGGGAACAGTTTAAAAAATGATCTCAGATCATTTACTTGGATTTTTTTAAGAGAATTTAAAACTAAATATGAGTTCCTTGGATCTCATTTGATTTTTTTGATTTTTTTTTTTACAGCTCAGGCTAATAAGAACCTCATGTGCAGCTGTAGTTGAATGTAATAATAAGAAAGTAATATGTATATACAGTATATTGGGATTTCATTGGTTTAATTGTTGTTGATATTTAAGTTTAGAGATTTGCCATCCAGAGTTCAGGTCTGGTTTAGTCTATTCATCAAGGACACAACGTCAGTCAGAGGTGAAACAGGGAGCGTAGGTGAGAAGCAGAGAAGTTAAAACACAACTTCTTGACTCATCTTTTATAATTAAACTAAATCAATCATAGATCACGCTGAGAATTTAGCGTGAAAACAAAGTGGGATCAGCAGGAGGCTGGACAAGGACACTCCGCTTGGAATTTGAACTGCATGACTATTTAAAGAGAGCCAACTAGTTTATGCTGTATTTACTGCACTATTCACACAGATACACTGATAAATTTATAACCTGCTCAACTTCTGTTGACAGTTTCCAGGGATCTAAGTGTCACTGTGCACAAAACCTTGCAGTTTTAATTGTTTTACTTTGAGCAGAGTGGTTTATTTTCTGAAATGAGATATTTCAATGTACTGTGGCGTTCGAGCGGCGACTTGCAGGCAAGAAGACGTGGCGAGGTCTGCTCTATTGCTCAACCAAAGCTTTATTGTGAAAACAACCAAGCAAGGGAACATGACACACCAACACAGAGACAAAACACGGCGGCTCGCAGGCCCCAGGTCACTCCCCCTGCAACCCCTCTGGCCCCGGTCCGACACATACTGAACATAAAGCAACACAAATGAAAGCACAACACAGTAACACAAAGGTGGAACATAACCATAATAAAAGCAAACTCCAGGAACGCAGTGAAACCCCGCAAATGGCCCCAAAAGTCCCGAACAGGGAGCTCCCACAATGCCCCACAGCTCCCTGGAACACTCAGTTCTGGGGCAGTGGCTCCCTAGCGCCCCTAGCGACCCCCACGGTCGCTACAGTACATTTATGGTCACGCACTGCCTGTTCCCAATCTCATGCATGCTTTAAATAGCATATTGCAAGTCAGCAGTGAGTACTGAGGAGCCACATGCAGTTCTTGGAGCAAAGTTCATCAAAATGCCGAAACAATAGCCCTGTCAAGATTAAACAATCAACCAAGAACAAACTTTTCTTGCCAGAGTTGCCAAACTCATAGAGTAGACTTTCTCTCTCTCTTCGTCTCTTGGACTGTTGCTCTACATAGACGACCTATGTACTCTGTGCTCACTTTTATTGTCCCTTCATCTGTGTGCCATGGGAAAGCCCCTGGGCACAGTGGTGCATGCTTTGAAATGAGGAAAACCCTGGATAATAACATGTATATTCATTGTCCAAGTCACTCACACACACACACACACGCGCGCTCATACATGCACACAAACACACTGAGAATTTAGTTTTACAAGTCAATAAGAAATCCGTGTAACTTCTATTTCCTCAACACAGTTTTTCCAAGCTGGTGTCACAGAGGGGCTGGCGCGGGCCAAAGAGCAGAGTTCACCCTTGGTAGATCACCGCTCAATCACAGGGATAACACACACACACACACACACACACACACACACACACACACACACACACACGCCTGCACACACAATTTCGATTCACCAATTAACGTAACAAGCATGCCTGGATTGTGGGAGGGAGCCAGCCAGATAACTCACCTCCCCAAAACTGGACTCAGCCCTGAATACCCTGGAGCCATTATATTCTTCTCGCTTCCAAATCCAAGGTTTCAGTAGGTTCACGTATCATGAATCATACACAGGAAGTAAATAATGACTGATTTCACAACCACAACTTTGGGGAAGTTTCATAAACAGCTGCACTGATAAACTTTAGTCACTGTGGTTGGCTTAGTGTTCTTTTTTTTTTTTTTTTTTTTCAAACAACCACCTTCCCCCATTGGAGGCATACTTTTTTTTTTTTTTTTTTTTTTTAGCATGCTGGCAGCAGTCATCCATTTGTGTGCAACAAGCAATATCACCTGTCCATCTTCCCCACGCTCACAGCCGCAGTGGTGAACCGACTGCGCGCACACACCTGCACTATCCCGAATAAGTGAGTTTGTCAATGAGGCAAAAAAGATTGATGTGACTCCCATCATAAACTGTTTTCTACACAAGTGAGAAAACACAGCAAAAACCCTGGTGGTGGTCTGCTTTTTTTTTTTTCTTTCAGTGAAAGATAAAATTGGACCATTTTGTGGAATTTCTCCTGTCTATTTTCAACAGCTAAGGGGATTTAGTGTGCCAGAGTCCATATCAGATTTTGAGAAACTTTAGTTGCCACAGGTTTCTGTCTACTGGCAAAGTGCCTGAGGAAAAAGTTGAAGATAAGATACGAATGCAGTCTGGTTACGGGTGCACTTCAGTCTCAGTTTTAAAAGGTGAACCCTGTGACAACTATGCCGGTTGCTCCATCTTTCACCCTCATTTAGCTTAGCGATGGAGCAGTTTACCCTCAGCAGACTGGTAACTGCTGGATTAAGTGGAAATGGAACGGTCTAATCTCCTGAAATACTGTGAAATGAGCAGCATCATACGTTGGAAAAAGTAACTGGCGTAAAGAAGGGGTGAGTGAGAAAGGAGCATTTTCCCCCTCACAATAGGATTAGATGAGGCCACGGCAAAGAACAGCTACAAGTACGCTGTTGGTGCTGTGGATGATTGTGTGGAGTTTTTAGCCTTGGTATCCAGTTTAGTTCCTTACAAATGATATCTAGGCATTTTCAGAAATATGCTTATTTGCTTGCTTGCTGAGTGTTAGATGAAAAGATTGATATCGCTCTCAGCCGCCAGACAATCAGCACAGACGCTGAAAGAAAGATACTGTTTCTAGCGAAGAAATAGTCTGTCAAATAACCCCCCCAATAAAACCTGGGAATTGTCATTTCTACACTTGGCTCCATTCACAATGAAGATGTGATGTATTCCCTGCTCCAGACTGAGCTAAAAGGCTGCTGGCTGTTGCATCGCATCAGCTGAAATGTCACGTGCGTGTCTCATGTAATCCTTGACGAATGCTCCTTCTTGTCACGAGCTGAAACAGACTGTAAAATTGAATTAGTCTTACTTTAATGACATGCTATTCCCAAACCGATTCTTAAACATAAACTTTAATATCATACCACTTCAGTTAATGGAGGTATAAAAGTGAATTTATGTCATTATGTGGTTCAGAACAAAGAAAATTATGGATATCATCAGATCCTTTGATATTACACATCTCCGATACAGTCTTCTACACTAAGCTGGTGGTGCGCTGTAATATAACTATAGCCTTCTGTATGTGAAAAATAATTGCTGGAAAAGCTGACGGCCACGGTTCGAAGACTGCTCTGTTTAAAACCCTAATTCACTGATGATGATTTTAATGAAAGTGTACAGTGGCGTTACACAGCGAAGCTTCTTTACTTCATAAACAATATTTGGCAGATTACAGACTGCAGGGAGCACACAGAACCAGCAACAGCCAAGTTTTATTTTGGCCAGTGATCAAGTTACGTTAATTAGCGGCATCTCATATGACCTGCCACCGGCGCTGCCTGTCATTTTAAACAGAGAACGTGGCGAGCGGCGCTGGCCAAAACAGGAGCCGCTTCCTGGGTGTTATTTGCGCTGATCTCCTCTCTAAAGCACAGAAACCTCGCTCCCACCAACGTTTAGTAAATTTCTGAAAATCCAAGTGTCTGAACAGAGTCAAGACATCTTTGCTGTCACGTGAAGTGAAGTGTTTGCACTTTGTCGCCTGCTTGTCTTAGAAAAGAGCAGCAGCAGGGTGAAATGGACAACACGGTGAAACGGAGTGAAAAGACGACGGTTTGGCTTCGTTTCAGCTGTTTGCTGGTTGTTGTTGTTGTTGTCGTTTCTTTTTTCGGCCGATAACAGTTGACTGTCCCCAGTGATGATGTTTAATTTTGGCTGAAAACACCTCTGCCGGAAAACGATTCTTTAATTTCCTACAAAATGCAGACACTGTTTAAAACTTTCTGCTGAGCTCTTTTGTTGAAGCCCCTAATCAGTTTTAAATACCCCCCTGAGAAACAAATAGCAATAGACTTTCAACAACATTAATAGTTGTGATTCTCTATTAAAAAAAACACACACAAGAAGAGTGATACAGAACCAAATTTGTAAGGGGAAAAAAAGTATTTTTTTTTATACAGACAATGAGCAAATTAATGAGCCACACAGTATACACAGTGTATCATATACTGTTCTGTGAAGGTCAGGCATCTCCCTGAGAAGGGAGCTCTGTCTAGAGACATAAAGTGTAATTATTTTTGATTAATGCTACATTGTCATGTTTGGAAAAAATGTGCGAAAAGACAAAACAATGCCTTGTTTAAGATACCGAGGATAGTGTTCAAGCAGAGGCAGAAGTAACTTGGAACGAAGTGACAGAAAGAAAACTCCTCTAGCAAATACAATATTGACTGCAAATTATTTTCATGAAATAGGTGTGGGGGGCATCCGTGCTTGAAATCCTTTCTTTAAAGTGCAAATAGCTTCGCTGTTACACTGGTGAAACACAAGTTTAGGGGCAATTGTTTGCATCTCGGGGAATTTTGAATGTATCCCTGCTTGTCTGTATAAGATATGACAGCTTATTGCAAGCTTCATTTGCAATAATGTGGTATTCAAACTGTCCTGATGTACCATCCATCAGTATATCTGTATATATTTTATGTCTATGGTTGTGAGGGTTTGAGCTGAGCCCCTCCCCTAAATAAAAACAAAAACAAAAAAACAAGAGAAAACATGCAAACTAAAGCTCAATTCCAGATCAGAATCAAACTAGGGATTTTCTCACTGTGAGGCTGCTAACCGTTGCATCACCCAGTGGAATTCATTGCTTTGACTTTTTTTTCTTTTTGATTGTTTTGACTCTGTCCACTAAAATAAGAACATCAGAAGTTAGACGAACAGTTAAATGTGGTGCTTGTAAAAGCCCATTTCCTCCATCAGAGTCTCTCTTCTCCTGTTCCTTCGCCTTCCGTCCTGAACCTCCCTGCTGAAACCACACCAGAAGGAGACGGAAGAACCGCCATGAGGATACATCTGTCTTCATTTAGACAATATCTGGGTGAAATTACATATTTTGGCCATTAGCAGGGATTACCAGGCTGCAGTGCAGATTACACTATTACTTTGCAAGTAGGAAATGCATTAGCCAACTGTGTGTTGTCGAAAGCGCTCATCGTGAATACCTGGGGGTTCCGTGTCACCGGCGCCTCTTAATTCCTGTTGGTTTTCACACTGAACTGAATGAGCGCAGTGTTCGAAGTGAAACAGAGCTCACATTAATCGATTACAAGTAAAACACAGAAGATTACTGATGCAGCTCAGTATTTATATTAAAGTTTGTAATATAATTTGTGACTCGGGGCGTGTTCATAATCTGGCAATGAGAGTGCTCAAGCATGCCAAGCTGGACTGCGCAAATTCAGCCATAAACCCATTTGTTTACTCTGAAAATCACATCGCCCGGAGTGATTATTCAATCAAGTCACTGTATAATTTGAAAAATCAGTCCACTCAAAAAAAGCTGGCCTCTCTACTGAGGACATGCTTCCTCGTTACTGGACTAATTGAAATGCGGCTGAATCAAGTTCCTGAGTCATGTAATGGTGTAATATAAGGAAAATGATTGATTTTTGGATCCCAGATATATCCCAGAAGCAAAGCTTATGGGGAGTGGAAGTCGTCTATTCACACATCAGTAGCTCGGGCTTCTGGGGCTTTAAACTCAGAGGACAATTTATGTAGGTTTCAAACAGCGGCGTCACGGAGTCGGCTCTGTTGTCAACTCATATGGAGTGAGATATATTAACTCAGCGAACGCAGTGAAACTCAAAACTGTGAGTAATCAAATGGAGCCCAAGCTTTAAGGTTTGCCTAAAATGCAGCATATGCTCAAACGTGCTTTACAGTAAAAAACTAAGGTATGTGTTAAAAGTAACAAACGGGAAAAATCTATCCTGGCATCATTCAATACATCCACGTTTTTTTTAAACATTTATTCACAGCACATTTTGGGCAATCTGGCAGCTAAAAAAGTGAAGCTGATTCTTTGTTACTTTAGTGGTGGCAACGAAAGACGTCAAGTTTGCTGAAATTATTACACATTTGTTCCATGCAAAGCTATAAAAATCACTCTAACACTGCCAGTTTTTTTTTTTTTTTTGATCGTTTCGCGGTGAATGTGAGTGTCAGCTATCAGCGTCTGTCTTTTTCATATCATGAATCTCTCTGATGTAGTAATCGCTGTCCCAGTGAGAACCAGATATCCTCTCCTTTTCGGAGCTCGCTCTCCACAAAACTCTGTGACCTTGGTCACTTGTTAATGTCTTATGTTCATCCTCTGAAACCAACGGAATACTCTGTGGTGCTAGATCTGTCTTATCAAATTCTGCTGCATTATGACTAATAGTGAATTTGATGTAATGAGGGAGGAAAAAAAAAAACAAAACAAAACCCAAACAGCAAGCTATATTCATTAGGCCTCCCAGCGCACTGTAATTGCTTTATAGATACATTAGGGGCAGCATTTTAGGTCCTGGTGATGAAGTCCGGAGCTGCATCAGACATAATTGAGAGGCTGAAATAGTGTTATTGTGTCTGTGTCTCTAAAATAACTTCATTTTCAGCAACACATTCATTTCCATAATGCCACACCAAATTTAAGTCAGTCCAAATGTAAATGTGGCTTGATCTGTATTTTTGAAGGCCGCCGATAATCCTGTGCATATATACACTGTTTACAAAGTTGCGTTGAGCATATCCCCGAGTACCTCCGATAAGGTCTGAATTTGTCTCATTTTAAAGAGATTTATACATTGTCTGGTTATATATACTTCAAACATGCTGAGTTGTCACTGTCCCTCCTTGTGTACGGAACAAAATGCAATCTATAAAGCACTGGCAACACCTCAACCGAGCAGGCTGGGAGTCTATTAAAAGTAAAGCTCTATTAAGTAGTGCCATGAACCCTGATATAGACCCACTTGAAGAACTGGCACTGCAGTCCACAACAACAATAAATGGAGGAGTGAATAAACACCTATCAATACAGTAAAGACTGCAGTCACAGAATTAGAGTTAAAAAAAAAAAAAAAAAAAAAGATGTTTGGTTTTTGCAGCGAAGAAAACGTACCGGAAGAAAGTCACAGAATCGAAATCCCAAATCGCAGCAGCAACACAAAAAGCTAACATCACCACTCGGTAATGACACTTTGAAATTCACCAGGAGAAGCTTCCTGGGTGTTACAGCAGCTACGAGACACGTCAGAACTGTCTGGATCAGACAGAATCATTATAGTTTCCTGTTTATTTGTTCTTGTTTGAAAAGCAAAGCAGGTGGTAATAAGGGACAAATGTTGCTTTGAATTTTTAAAAATATAAATATATATATATTCAGTTAGTCCTATCTATGTCATGAAACTTCTTGTAATGCTTTGAAGAGAAAAATATTGTGCTGCTTGACAGGCTGTTTCCCTCGACTCAAGGTATAATTCTTTTTATTATTATTTTATTTTTCCTTAGCAAACAGGTAGCACACATGGCAGACATTTTTTCTTTCGTTTTCAAGCTGCACTTCAATATCTGTTTTCAGTTTGTGTCTTCATTCTTTGTGTTGTTTCTTGAATGAACTGTCAAGGTAACGAGATTGGAATGCATGGATCCTGTAGGATCTCCATTATTATCAGTAAACAAAATTGCAGTCGGAAGAAAATGAACATTTGTATGCTGTTTTTCCTAGAATGCCTCGCACTCATGGCGTTATGAACTTGTGCAGATGGCGTGGATACAGCCAGGGTAGGTTTGACCCAGGCCTCAGCACAGACCAGAGGATGATTTGCTGAGTACATAAATGAGGAACTGTGGGCAGGAGAAATTGCTGCTGCAATTTCTGCCACTAAAAAGCCTTACACATAAACAACTAAAGCCTCATGATCTGAAGGTTACAGGCCCTGGCCATGCCTCTCAGTTCAAATGATAACAGCCACTTTTATGACATTATTTACTTTCTATTTCTCTCGTAGGATTACAATCAGAAATAGTGTTTATATCCGGTTAAGTTTTAATTTGTCTTGGAATCTTGTTGCATACAATAACAGTTTCCAAATCCCGCCAGCTTCTTTACTTTTATGCATTTCGCCATCTGTTCCTTTATCACTCTCATATTGGGATTTAGAGTTTGGATCAGAATCCTAATCAGGATTGGAGCTCAATATCAATTCCGCTTTCCATTCACCCAGTTTCTATTCTCCTTTATCCTGTTTAGAGTTGTGGGGGGCTGGAACCAATCCCGTTTAATCATGGGCAAAGGCCAGGGTCCACCTAGACAGGTCACCAGTCCATCACAGGAAGACAGACAACCATGCACACACATAAACACACTTCCATTCACAGCTAGGGGCAATTTCAGGATCACTGACAAACCTCACATGCACGCTTTTGGACCGTGGGAGGGACAAAAACATCCATTCGGAAGTGTTATTGTGCATACAGTGACACGTACATCATGCATTGGTACATCTTTACCTACAAAGGCCATGTACTGCAGCCACCTTCTGCAGATGGACCCAGTTTAAAAATCTCCTGGAATTTTAATTTTCAATAACAATTATAACAACAATAAAGTCAAAGTGTTTTTTTTCTTTATTTTAGAAATGCTTGTTGGAAATAAATGTACATAATTGAAAAATGCAGACATTTTAATTCTAGTCACCTAAATGTAAAATTTAAAAGATCTGCCACTAACTTTTTTTAAGCCTTTGAAAACAGTTTTTCTCGTACAAATGAAAAAAAAACAAATCTTTAATAAAGCTAATAAAAAAGTGTGTTTGCAGACCTACAGTGGTGGTTTCACTCTGTGTAAGATGAGACTGTGGCTCAGTTAAGAGATCTTGGCTGGAGGACCTGTGGGTCTTAATGGCTCTATAGGGTGTAAGTGGATCTGAATTGTAAGTAGGTCCAAGGCAATGTAGAGCTGTAAAAACAAGCAGTAAAACTTTGGAGATACTTCAATATTTAGAAGGAAGACACGGCAAGGAGGCAAGCACTGGGGGGAGTTTGTGTTCTGTCTTTTATTACGGAACAGTAATGTACCAGCTGCAGTTTTCATAAACTGAAATGAGAACATGCCTGTCTGGCAAATTACAACAAAGTAAAAAAACAACAAACAAACACACAAACAAGCAAGCAAACAAACAGACAGACCCCTAAAACTAACCCCAGAAATTGAAAGTAGAAAAAATTCACTCAAAAGTAGAATTAATTTCCATGTAAAAGTTCATCGCAATCAGTCATTCAATATATAATCTCGTGCTCAGTTTTAATATGAAACAATGCATTAGCATTCATTTGGATTCTTATTATAGCTGTCCACTGCAAACCATCACAGGACCGCAAGTGACTGTTTATAAACCTTCATATCTGTGTGTGAAAATAGCTACTACACAAAAAAAAAAACGATCACAGGCTGCACAGAGAGGCCTGTAGATGGAAGGTGTTAATATTGCAATGTAATTTGTTTGCATAAAATAGTGTATAATCTAAACCCTATTATGGGAATGCAGAAATAACAGCAAGAGGAAAAAAAATGTGCTACATATAGACAGAACAGTAATTCAGGTCAAGTCATTACATTAAGAATTGGAGAAAATCAAAAACATTGAATTTGACCAAGAAAGCCAACAACAGATCACATTTGTAGCCCTTGTGGTGAATGACTTGCCGTTGAGGGATCCTCATCGGCTGCTCATTGCTTCTTGCTGTCTTTGCACTCTAAACTTAACATCCTGATCTGTCAGGTGAGAAAACTGTTGCCATGGAGAAGGCATGTGCAATCTACTGCAATTAGTGTGTTTTGTCTGAGCACATTTTCTGTTGAAGCCTGTTTACTCGTGTGCAAGGAGCACATGAGTACGTATGATCTACACGCCATCCAGGTTTCCCCCGGTGCCTTCTTCACATGAAGACAGAAAGAGGAGCGAGTGGAGGGAAGCGAAGTCCTAGCATGTTGTACTATTGCACATTGCATTAATAGGTCCCTAATTCCTCTTTCTTTCAGCGTAGGTGGGCACTAAACTGCATTTTCCAAGTAAGCCGTATGTGGTTGTTAGTCTTCAGGGAAGTGGAGGCATTAATAGAACCCCTGACCTGCATGGATTTCTATCTCTTAATGAAATATATTGTACACACAGTAGGGGATGCACTCAGAGTGAAGTGCACCCTTCAGAGTAAAGTGCAGCCTTTGGCCAGAGCTAAACTTTTTTTCCATTTAGAGAACAGTCATTCACCAGTGGCAATTTTGCAACAATAAAAAAAAAAAGTAATATTTATTTTACTGAGATGTTCTGGAAGCTTGTGCATAGCGACGTTTTCTGCCTCTGAATGAGCCGCATTAAAAGCGTGCTGTTAGTATAGGGCTGACAGTGAGTCATGCTACAGGGTGAAGATTTGACTGATGTCCTCAGCTTTCTGAAAAAATATATGAACAACTTAATGTGAAAAAATTGTTTGTTGTTACTAATGTTTGCTTGTCGTGTTGGATGGATACAACTTAAACCTATTTACAGCGTTCATTGAATTAAAAGCAATGTAGAGTACTGCAATACATGAAAGTAAGTGTAAAACGTCATTTTGTGTTATTTATACACAGTAAAACACCAAAAATCATTCCCATTTTGCTATTTCTGGCTAAAAATATTCTATAAATTAGATATATTACTCATTGGGTTCCTGTAAATTATTGGCAACATGCTACTGACTGCCACTGTTCTACTGTATAATGGGGTTTTATGGACAAAAATACCCCGGAGACAACATGCTGAAAGCATTAATCAAGAGTTTGAAAACTCGTGCTCATGCAGTTTTTCTAACAGTTATATTACAGTGTATTTCCAACTTAAAAATCTTTATAATGTGTGCTAACTGAAAAGAAACAGTTTGATTAGGTGATCATATGACTGAAATTAATGTTCAATTATGAGTTATTATTATTAAATTATTATCTTGCCTGATAAAAATTGAATTGTGACGTTAGCTACCTGTAACCCTGCTTATATTTTGTGATATTTTCCATAATTTATTATCGATCTTTCCTTCATACCAGTATTTTGTAAATTAAAAATAATAGTGAAGATGAAGTAATATTGATAGACTTCCTGTATGAAAATGTCCTTAAATATCATACATTATCTGATCGGTACTTATGTAGTACTTATATAGGCAATGTACAGTCAGGCCAGACGAAGAAATCTGATTAAAAAAAAAAAAAAAAAAAAAAAGTGACTTTAAGACTTTTCAAAAGTTTGAAGCAGTTATGAAAGGAGCAGTCTTTCATGTTTTCTGCTTTTGGACTAACCAGCTAATTATTGGACACCTTTTGAGAACCTCAGGTCTATTCACTCGCAGTCATTCAGCTGCCGCAGCACGCACAAAGGGGATCCAGATAGCCTTTGGTCTTGATTGAATCCACCCTCCTTTATTCTCAAAGTTCTAAAGATATGATTTTGATCAGCGTCCTCTCCGTCTAATAGTCCAACATGCAGGGAAGTCATCCCTAATAAACAAGCGCCCAGGCCTTTATGTTTGTTTTCTGCTGCTTTAAGCGACAGCGAGTTAAGTCGGGTAACAAATTAGAAATCACTAATTTGCCTCAAAGACCAGTCATTATCTGTTTCAGCTGATTCCTCACCAGATCTTGTTGTCTTCAGGCTTCTTTGATTCACAACAGAGTAAGAAAAAAAAAAAAAAATATCAGTGGACATCCTGAATAACCTTGTTTGTGCGTCGTCTTGCGATTGGTCAGCCTCCTGACAGCGAGAGAGGAGTAAAACCTGTGTCCACCATTGTTCCCCTGACAGCGAGGCGTCTCGGACTCCCCATCAGCTGTCTTTCATCATGTCACACTACATGGCATAAAACACCCGATTACTATCCCCAGTGCTCATTTTCGTCCCTGACACCCCACCTCCGCGAGATTACCGCGCTGATATTATGTAGGCTGGAGGCCGCACCAGTGGAATAGGAAGGTCACCTTGACTGATGTTTGAACCAAAAATGAAAAAATAAAAAAAATAAATAAAAATATGTACTCCATGCTGCGTAAGATAATGGACCGCTACTGGGCTAATTTCACCCTTTAAAAATCCAGTGCTATGGAACAGCATGCTTCTCTTTTCTGTCATTTAGTCTGAGATTGTGGCACATGAATATTACATTTTACTGTTCATTTTACACACTCTGTGTGGTATGCAAATTTACTCATGCCACTCTTTATGCCTTCAGGTATTCACTACTCAGAGGAGAGTGTCAGCTGCCACAATAAATCTTTCATTTTCATAGATAGATAGACAGACAGATATAGACAGACAGATATGTAATTTATGGCCTGCTCTCGGAAAGATTCAACATATCAAACACTTTGAAAAAAATAAAAATGTGCATTTAATTGGTTGCCAATAACAGTGAAACCTGTGAGGATAAAATACACATCCCTACAAAGTCAACAAAGTACAAAAGGCTCCACAGACACACAGTAATTATACGGTTTTGCAGTTTCACTAGGTACGCCCCTTGCGAAATGATGCTTTAAGATGATGCAATAAATGCCTTTTATTTCTTACACATGCCTACAGTCCCCAGGGTAGCTGCAGAAACACAAAGGGACAGCTGCTCTCCCTATAAGCTGATCAATCATTATGAAATATTGCAACAGTCTCTCTTACTGTGCAAAATGCCAGCTACTACAAACAGAGCCCAGGCAGGAAGGGAACTCTTCCAGCATTCAAAGAATTATTCGACAGCTTCATTTGAAGCAGGAAGGTGAGCCCCACCAAATATTATAACAAGGTAACAACATATATATTTATTCATTTGGCTATTTTAGGGAAATTGTGCAATGTAAGGGATGAAGGCATCACCTATTAGCTATTCATTTTTAAATCGAATCAGTCCTTTTCATCTTCTTCTACACAGATCATCAAACAGAATAATAACGCACGTGTTTTCAAATAATGCATGAGATTTCATGAGATGTCTGATTAATGTAAACATTGTATGCAAAATAAAACACGGCTCCATATGTGAAAATACAAAGACTATCTGGAGTTCGCTATCTGGAACAACCGGTGTAAGCAGACAAGAAAGACCCTCGGATATCATAAAACTGACCCTTGCCTTGCATGCATTTACAGCAGTCACATGAAAATGCCCTGGCAGCGTATCTGAAGTGACATTTCTGTTCAGAGCTGTGATCGTTTGCAGTCAGTGGCCAGTTTATGAGGCACATCCTGCTCAAACTAATGCAATCTCACACAGAAACGCAGTAATAAATCCCTCCTGCAGGAGGCTTACAGTGTTCTGTTTGGGCCTAAACCATTTTTAGAGAAGTGTTAATTCAACTTTACTGCTATTTTGGAAGCTCGACAGAGGAGTGTGATAGACCTCCAATGGGTGTGATATATATATATATATATATATATATACATACATATATATATATATATATATACATATATATATATATATATATATATATATATATATATATATATATATATATATATATATATATATATATATATATGTATATGCATATATTTTTTTTTGTTTTGTTTTTGTTTTGTTTTTTTTCAACATTTTGACATGCCTGCTCAATCTTTAGATTTATAGCAGCAAACAGTACCTGTTAAGATTTCAGATCCCAGTGAGCATGATTTACACATACATATTATATTTATATGTCTAATTGGATTATTACAGCTAACTGTGCTGCAGGTATCACCACATTTTGTTCAATTGCTGGAATGTTCATTAAGAAAAATGTAAAGAATCATATTTTATAGAATTCTGCACTTTTAACAAATAAACAAATGCTTGGAGCAATTTTACATTTTGATTATGAAACTTCAAGGCTCCTCCTCTTGAAATTCATCTTCTACTCTGCTTTTATAATGCCGTATTTTCTTATTTTGTGGGGTATTCCTTCACTCCAGGTTAAGTCCTAGCTGTCAGCGTGTATAGCACAGTTTTAAATGTCAGTTGTAGCAGGAATGGTATTAGACACACACTCGACCTCTCATGTAATGTAGTGATGTTACAGGAATAGCTGATACAGTCACTCCCACTGGGTTTCTCAGTGTCATGAAGAATTAAAACAGAAAAGGGTTTGAAATACTTTGTACATTTAAATACAGAGATTAAGAAAAACATTGTATTCTATTTTTGTAGATACTCTTATTAGCATTTTTAAAATGTGTGAAGAGGAAGTTTTAGTTTTTGACAGCATTGCGGTCTTTGTCGTCATGGCTGCT
The DNA here is from genome assembly GCF_902148845.1 of Salarias fasciatus. Taxonomy (NCBI): domain Eukaryota; kingdom Metazoa; phylum Chordata; class Actinopteri; order Blenniiformes; family Blenniidae; genus Salarias; species Salarias fasciatus. The sequence goes on along the minus strand of NC_043745.1, from coordinate 28,744,388 downwards.
GCCTGACTGACACAATCCGCCGCACGGTGACACAGCTCGTCTGCCCTCGCGCTTAACGGTCAGACTTAATTTAGGAAAAGTGGGTACATGAGCCCAACGCACGGTCACTCGGGGACACTTCGGGATTCGGGAAAGCCTGGGAGCAGCAGACGGAGAGGAGCGGGGTGTGTTTGCTTCACCTGCCGGTATTTGAAGGAAACTTGAAACACAACATATATAATTTCCCACTGGACCCGAGGTCAACTCACTTCCGCCTGCTTATTTTTATGTCTACTATAGGCGAGCACAGGTGCAGAGTCCGGATAGTGGCTTCTCATCATGTTTTTACGACTGAAGTGTCCGTGTTGAAGTGCTATCCTGCACGGCGCTGGAAGACGCCTCGCCTCGCGTTTGGCTTTTGGACCAATGAGCCACCTGAAAGTGACACGGCTTGACAAATTTTTCATCCAGATCTCGGTTGACTACCGCTGTGAACATCATCAACTACTGAGGTTCCGTTTGTCCAAAAAAATTTGCAACTAATGATGAGTTGATGACAATCAGCAGGACTAATTGGGGGGGGGGGGGGGGGGGGGGGAAACAGGTCCTCTCAAGCTTTATTGGGAGATGTTATCATAGAATTTTAGACAAGACAATATTGTTCTGTGGAGGCCCTTATTCATCTCAAATTGATGCAAACGAAAGCTTTATATGCATATAAATCATTCTTCTTCACTCCTTTAGGACATTCAGGATTATTTAGTGCGTTCATTTATCAGCATGCCTTCGTTCAGGAAGTTGAGAACTTTTATTTAATACGGGAAAATGTCATCAATTTTCCACAAAAAAAAAAAAAAAATCTGTGAAAAAATAACAAGCAGCATTGTCATTTCCCACCTGACCGAACATCTGTCTTCTATACTGCTTTATGCGTCAGAGGATTTGATCCCAGCTGACTGGGCGAGGGCAGGAAAAACAGAATTCCCTTTTGCACTTTTTGATTTTTAAAGCTAGCTCACATATATTGTACACTGGACTAGTGGAGGCTGGTTATGTTACACTATTTACCACAATGTTTAAGTAACACTTAGTCAAGATATAGAGTGTGCATTATCAAAAAGAGCTATTTTTCATTTGGTTCCACAGTGATTTCACACTCAAAATATTCCAATTTACCTTTTTGAATAAAACATTTTGACAAAATTGTGATTTACTTTTTCCCTCTTGTTGTTTGTTTGTTTTTTTGGGACTATTTAATTGTGGTAAATGCAGATGCAGATGACACACTACACTAAATATCAGAGTCAGTGAATGACCACAGTCCCTTGTGTTAGTTGAGTAAGTGCATATGTATGTGTCAGAACTCTTTACAACTTAATCCACAAAAAACTGAGGTGATTGTTTTTGTCTCCAAAGAATTAAAGTAAAGGTCACTTTCGGACATTAAATCAAATGAGAAATCTTGGTGGAATTATAGACAAAGACCTGAATTTCAACAATCACATTAAGACAATAAAATCATTCTAATACCTTCTGAAAAGTATTGCAAGAATTAACAGATTTCTGACCAAACAAGATTCAGAGAAACTTGTTTTTAGCAGGATGGATTATTGTCACGGTGTGTTTACAGGTCTCAGTTAAAAAAAAAAAAAAAAAATGTGTTAGACAGCTGCAGCTCATCCAGAATGCATCACATCGAGAGTGAAGCACATTACAGTTGTGCTTGCATCTGCACTGCTGCTGTGTGTCAAAGGATGCACTTCAAAATCTGACTTCTTGGTTATAAAGCTTTGAATGGTCTCAGGCCTTAATATGTTTCAGATTTACTGGTAGAATATGAACCATCGAGACCTCCGAGGTCCTCAGGAAGAGGTTTGGTAAGTGTTCCCAGAGTCAGACGCAAACAAGGAGAAGCAGTTTTTAGCTCCAACACTCTTCACCTGCTGACACACTCAGTTCTTTAAAACTGGAATTTAAACTCTGTTATTTTCTCATGTTTTTTGGGAAACAATATATATTTTATTTATTTTATTACAGTGATTTCAATAAAATGTTTATTTTATTTCATCTTCTTTTTTTAGGCCTTTCTAAATCTCTTTGTTTTATTTTATTATTATTTTTTTATATATATATTTTTAATCACATTGTGTAATTTTTTATGTATTTCCTCCTTTAATTCTTTTATTTATTATTTTTTAAATTATTTTGTGCCTGAATGGTGCTGTGGCTGTTCTGGGGAGGGGCCGGTGCCCCTGTGTCATTGAACCTGGACCCCCTGTGACCCCCCCCCCCACCTCTCAGAATAAAGGCTGATAAAGTAATGAAAATTGCTTGGCCCGCCGACATGAAAGGTGGAACCGTTGCATGTGGCGGATTGAACGTGAAAAAAACCCTTGGGCCCCAGGCTGGCCCCTCCACTAAAACAGGTCTAGAACCACCACTGGAATGGTGCTCTCGAAATAAATTCGCCTTGCCTTTCATTGTCAATTGCTAGCAAGACTACTTCCAGTAATAAAGTTTGCATCAGGTGACTTCCTGGTCTCTGCCGCTATAAAAAGATAATAAAACACATTTACAGCAGTTGCTGTAAGTTATTTGCTCACCGTTGTAGAGTAAATGGTACGGGTTATGAACTTATTCTTCATATAGTACATTCATTATGAAAGGAAATTTATTGCCTTAAAAAAGATACAAAACTTCATTTTGTTATCTTTTGGTAAAACAACAAAAAAAAACCTGCTTTTAAAAATTTTCTACAAAGAGGAAAGCTGAGCTTCAGTTTGTGAACTTTGTTGTCTTGATAGCTGTAGTTATAATATTGGATTGATTTTGGTCCATTTAAAGGTGCTGTAGGCAGGATTCGGCATCTCCGCCATCTTGTTTAGGGTTACCTAAGCAAGATGGCGATTTGACCCATCTAAGATGGCGATTTGAAACCCAGCACAGCCAATCCTGTCCTGTTTTCTCTGACATCACGCCCTTAGGCAAGTTAAGCCCCTCCCACAACAACGTGCGACAAACGCCCCTCGACCAATCACGGTTAGAGCCTCAGGGGCTCTTCTGATTGGTCAAAGATACCGGGAGCTGTTGAGATTCCTTTTCAGCTCAGAACAGAGACAGATGGATATGCTGCGCCCTCCTAAAGGATTATCAATGGATACTCTAACATTTAACCCAAAGAAAACACAGAAAAATTAGCACTGACTAGCAAAATCCTGCCTACAGCAGCTGTAAATGGTTTTTTGAACAATTTAAGACAATTTTCATGACAGATATTCAGTCACTGTCGGCAAAACCAAGTATTTTTTGGATTACTCTATTCTATTGATTTTGTACATGCTGGTTTAATGTCCGTCCTTTCAGAGAACCTTTAACTCCTGTGGTGGTTTTCTCTACGGTGACAGGTTAATCGGTTTATCATGAAAATTCAATTTAGAATAACATCAAATTAGAATTTAAATAACAGAACCAAACAAACCCTGTTGTGTTCGATAAAAGTTTGATATAACAGACTCTTTTCCTTGTGATTTTTTTCCATAGACATTTTAAAAACAGGTCATTTGTGTTATCAGCATCAAATTCAGTAATAGTGCCTGATAAGTGGATGTGATGTATCTAACCGCCTCCTCAATAATATGAGGTGGTATCTCAACAGTGCAATAATAAATCTGCTTTGGAAACAAAAAAAAAAAAAAAAAACCTGAGATCATGAAACATAGCTCGCATGGAAAAATTCCAATAATAAAAAAAAAAGACAGTTCTGGGCAAATCTCACCTTGTAAATGTCAAGATCTATAAACGTGAAATTAATGAAAAATGCTTCCAACTCGCATAATTTGACAATGTTTTCAGACTGCAGGCTGATGTCACTGTTCAGGATTAATGTTACCAAACTGAATCATGGCGCTGAGAGTAAAAATGAAATGCAACTCTATTTATCTTGGGTTGAAGTCACACTGCTGCACTTTTGAGACCAGCTACAGGTTTATACCGTGTATGTTATTTCAGAAGTGATAAACACCACATGACTGCTTTTATTATTCACCCATGAGCCAGCAGGATACTGGCTGCTAATCTCCTCGGAAAGCTTTATTCAGCATGTACTTATAGGCGCGTTGGATTAAGGATACAGTCAGAATGCTCTGGGAAAATTGATCAAGGAAAGAAGTTTGGTTCAGGAGATTTTCCTTGACACCTGTCATGAAACGGTCCTTCATCTTGATGGGTATTGACCTGATATTTTTTCATGGATTTCTGCTCTCATTTCCAGTGAAACAGGCTGCTCAGAGTTGCATCATCCATCCCAAGTGGTTAATTAGGTGTAAATGGAGCCTTTTTGTAGATTAAAATGTAATCGTAATATCTTTTAAACTGACATTTACATTTAATTGAGCAATTTAATTCATTATGGGTCTCATTTAACATGCAAATTCAAGTGAGGTGAGTGTGTGTACGATCAAATAATATTTTCCTAATCAACTTTTATGAGATTATTTTGTGTTGTGCATACTTAATGCAGCCCAATGTTTTTTAAATCTAAGTGTTGGTGGATAAACAGAGGCATCTGTTTGTTGTGTAATACATCTCTATTTATTATTTGCTGGTGCAATTCTACCAAAAAGGAAAATTGGCATCTACAATTTAGTATTTCTTTCCCTTCTGTGTGGATGCAAATGACAAAGGGTTGTTTTACCCTCCAGAATTGTGGTTCCTCTTTCTTTCTGCAAGGTTGTGGCCAACAGCTCATTGCCGACTGTCCAGAGAAATGTCAGAATGCCGACAGGTTGTTATCATCAGTGTCCTTATCTTCTCCTTGCAGGTGCACCAACACAACACAAACAGCCTGCACAGCCGACAGTAGAGGTTTTATGGCCAGCAGCAGCAGCAGCAGCAGCAATGCAACTCTAATCAGGTGATCAGCACACAAAAGGCCGACATTTAGCATACTGTAAAGTAAATTAAAAGTCATAAAATCTCTGCTTCATGAAAGACAATACGAACTTTAAGGTAACATCAATTTGACCAAATTACATGATGGAAATTACATTTGAGTACATGGCTGCATGATTTTATTCCAAGTTATGTTTTTCAGTAGAAAATGGATTTAAGGTAGAATTATGTGAATGAGACTCATTCATGAATGAGATTCCTCTGCCTGAATGTAAATATTTCACACTGTGTGGTGTAAGAAAGAAAGAAAAGAAGAGGAAGGCCATAAAAAGTAAAAATTTTTTTTTATCATGTTTCCATTTGAATAGTCCAGGTGTTCATAAAGATTCAAGGATGTTCATGCGTTATTCTCACCGTTAAAGGATAAGTTCGGTTTGAACAGTTTTCACATTGTTTATGGAATGAAGTACAACAATATACTCACCTAGAAGGCTTTTCTGATCCAAACAGTGCTTTGGGAGAAAGTTAGATCCAAAATCGAGCGGCGCACATCCATATACTGTTACCCAATTGGGCATGTATATGGCCGCTTCTAAAACGGCTTTAATCGTCCAAAAACTCATTAGTTTCACTGATATTTCATCATGGTCCGCTCACGCCTCTCCTCCACGACAGCCCGGTGTCGCCAGATATGTCATATATGCAGATATATGTTCAATTTGCATGTACTACCTGGCGTCCACGCGTATCTAGACACCTACATCTAGATATCCGTCTATATGTCTCGGCGGTAGTGTGACGAGAGCTACGGAAGCCGCAGCGTTGCTGTGTGTGTGTTTCTTCGACTGCCGATGCTAAATGCTAATGCTGCTTTTGCTAAAGAGAAAATCATTCAAAGTTCTCGTCCACAACATCTTCATCCGACAGATATTCGTTCATTTTACACTACACTGGAAAAAAAAGCACCGTGTGTCGCCTCAGGTTGCCTCGGAAACAAGGAGCCGTACTGCGCGTGCGCGCGGTGCCGTAAACAAAGCTTTCAGCTCAGAGGTTAACAAAACAGCCAAAACATTTATCTCTGTAATATGCCTGAAAGAAGTCCAGAGGCGTTTGGCAGCGTGAGGATGTTTATTCCAAGAGCAGGTATCAGAAACATGCTTTAGGATCGGCAGTCGAAAAAACACACACACAACAACACTGCGGCTTCCGTAGCTCTCGTCACACTACCGCCTAGACATATAGACATAGATATATTAAACCGAATTTATCCTTTAATAACCAGCCATGTCTCTATCTCTGCATCTTTTCCCAGTTCATTCAAGTCAAGCTCTGTGGAACGAGATCCATCCTGACAGTCCTCGCCCAAAATATAAGGGACACTCTGAAGAGGTCAGCAGGTCACCACAGTGTGAGCACATACATGAGGTCACTAGACACACGCTCACACACACAGTCAGTCTACTGTCAATGGTTGGATTGTGGGAAGAAGTTAAACTACTGCAATAAAACCTTTGAAAAACATTCACACTCAACAAAGAAAGTCTGGAATTGAACAATGTCCTCTTTACTGTGAGCACAACACAAGCACAAACTTCAGTGCTGTCCATTTCAATTGCCTTGAATTGAAATATCAAAAAAGTGAACTGGACTTTAGTTTATTCTTATCAAAAATACTATAATTGATGCACAGTACAATCCCCACCTCTATTTTGGTAATAACTAATAATAATTACTCGGACAGAGATTGTTAATTTTACTAAATTTAGAGATGGTAATATCATGAAATAATGTGTTGATTTAATTATGTTTTCCCCTGATTTCTAACTGTATTTAACAAGATCCCCCCCACCTTAGATAAAGAATCACTTATAATACAAACCATCAGCTCTAATTGAGACCCTCTCTGTGTTTCACAAGTAGGACCCCAGCATCATCTTTCTTTTATGGTAATGAGTCATTTCTAGCACGCTAAATTTACACATTTTTGAATATTTGGAGTTTGTGACCTAAAGATTAGCATTAGCCAAACACTTACCTGATTGAATACTCTGCAGGACTGAGCTTGGAATAGATGTGTAGCTTCCTCTTCATTCCCTTGGTAATACTTTGAAAAACTACACTTATGACTATGCATTTGCGCTCGAAGCAATTAATGCATTCCATTTTTGAATAAGATTAACCTGCATGAGAGTCTTTGCACATCTTAATCACTTCTCTCAAATGAGATCTGATAAGTCTACTGCACTGAGCTCTTATTGCATGTACGTATGTTGATCCACTGAGATTCAGGAATCTTTCAGATTCAGGAAATCTTTGGGATTCATGGCAACAAAAAAAACAAAAACTGCATTTAGACATAAAGCTGGATTTTATTGGTTTTTCAACTTTTCTTTTATTCTTTTATCTCACATTATGCATGGAGTTTCTAGATAAGATTTTTCGAATTGAATGTGAATTGCGTCCATTGACGTCACACAGATAAATTGTGATTTCAATAAATAAACTAGACATACTGAATATGATCTGAACCAAGTTAGTAACAACTATTTTCTATCACTAAGCCTTCTTTGAGACGAACCTGGGGTAGTAAAGATGTTTATCATCTTTGCAGAACTTTACCTGAGTGTTTTTCTCTGTTATCCGACTCCTCTGATGTGAACGGAAGGCTGGATTGTTTCGTGGAGGTCCACTCACAAGCAGCGTATCACATGCAACTTGGTTGCGGTTCAGGAGTATGTCATGAGGGCCAGTTAGCTGTTGAAAGTTTTGACAAGATCAAATCTGGCCTCTCATTGAAAAGGGTTTGGACACTCATGCCTGAAACCATGCCCGCAGCAAGTCCAAACAGTCTGCAACAACACCTCTTCCCACACTCTGCAGCTCCATGATTCTGTATCATTTGCAGACATCCCAGTGAACCTCTTCCACAGAAATCATTTCTTTGGCACAGAGTCGTCAATATATCTTTGGATCTGTCAAAGACACATTGTTGTTGAGCATTTTTTCCTTTTTAGAATCTCCAGCTATCAGTCTAATTAATAAAAAGCATGAAGGATAGGGAAGTTTTGATGAGAGAAAAAAAAATGAAGACGTTGCAGCAGGCCAGCACTGGGCAAAGGGACTCCACTTACATTTAAAGCATCCAAATCAAAGCATCATCATTTGTAAAAGAGATCAAGCAGTGTTTTTGCATTAAAATTTAATTCAAACTTAATACAGGAAATGATGGGACCCCTTTTTCTTCTAAAGGTTTGTTTAATCTTCACACACATGCCAAATAAAATCTCTTTGATCCTCCTCTCCCCTTTAATCAGGGTACATGCTCTAATGCCCCCCTCCCTTTTCTGTCTCTCATTCAGACTTGTTCCTCTTCAACCAGTCTGTCTCCTTGTACTGGTTTCATTTCTGTTGACAAAGCATTACAGAGCCCCCACGTCTTGTCTTGCCTAATTGGTCTACGTGGACTAATTTAGCATCTAATTACCAGGCTAGTTTTCGTGCCTCTGAATTTTCAGGGTCGTGTTTTGCCTTTAGATAACTTTCATCCCTCTCAAGGCTGTGTAGTTGCTCACATTTCACTGTGCTATATGAATAATTGTCTATTGTAACAGCATTAAATAAGAGTGAAAACACAATAACGGTTTTGACTTGGAAGTAAGACCCAAATACACCCACAAGCGGCAACTTGGAGGTTATGGGAGAACTGGGGCATTAAACACACACTCGTGAATGCAACACACGCACGCCGGCACACACGTAGGTACACACACACACACACAGAGCCTGAAAACATGCGTGAGCATGTCAGGAGTGATGGATGGTCATACATGCCCCTTTTACACACCCTGTTCAAGGTGAGAATGCTGCACCATAATTCTGCCTTGCTGTTCTGTGTAAAAGATACGAACATCGAATGAAGCTACGTGCCTTGTTTCACCATTAAGGCGATAGTCACGAGCCTGAATTGATGTCTGTGTAAAAGCGAAAGGCACGGCGGGACAGAACAAGGAGCTGATCCGACGCTTCGGATTCAGGGAAGGGTGCGGACTATTTAAAGTCGCACTTGGGGGTGGGCGTTATGGTAAATAGACTGCACTTATGTACTGCATTTTCAATTTAGTCACCACAAAGTGCTGGGGAGTTTCTAACTCATTCACTTACTGGCGGAAGAGTCATGCGAGGAGTGCGTCTGCGAACAACTCGCGGTTCAATGTCTTGCCCAAGGACAATTCCGCACATGGACAGACAGAGGAGGAGATTGAATCGGTGCCAACCCTGAGGTTTCAGGATGACCCACAGAGTACAAAAGCAAGCCCAGGTAATGAGGGGCCTTGTTTATGGCAGCGCTGCCTCTGCCTCAGAGAGTCTCCTCCAGTTATGTTCACTTATTTGAGAACATATCGGCTGTTGGAGAATATTTTATTAGCTGACTTTCACATGATTATTCCATATACTAAAGCACTGTTTTGGGAGTTCAAACTAATATGTTAATACTGTAGTTAAAATGGATTTTTCAGGTGGAAGAAAGGGACCTTAATATAATGACTTTCTCCAGACCTAAAAAGTGGAGGCTTAAATTAACGTCAGCTTAGTCTTATCACATCTTGCGTATTGCTCAATTGTCAATTAGAAAATTCCAAGCAGTTCAAGGCGGCGCGATGTTCTCTTCATTGTTCTCATACATCTCATATTGCTGACATGCTAAAAAAAAAGAGGAAGTTTCTTGGTTCAAAGTAATAGACTTGTAGGCCGTCTAAAAGAGTTCTGCATATTTAGTCCTTAACTGCCACAGCTTTGTAGAGTTTCATGTATTTCAGAAAGTATTTGCGAAACATTTACATTTCTCTGAAGTAATTTAGACTTTGGACAAATTGCGTCTGGATGCTAGCAGATATCAAATTGCTTTTGACCTTACTCGTGATTTCTGGCCTGCATGGCAGCGTATTGCATATTTTCCCTGTGCATGTAAATGTTTTCTTCAATTTCCTCCAACAGTACCAAAACATGTGTTTCAGGGTATTTAAGGAATCTCAATTAATCATGGGCAGTGCTGGCCTTTGCAATCCCAAGTTGTATAAAGTGACTTGCACAAGTATTCATACCCCTTGAACTTTTCTTGTCTTGTCTGATGTTAAGGTATTTCATTGGGATTTAATGTCACAGACCAAAACAAAGTGCCAAATAACTGTGAAGTGGAAGGAAGCTCGCTGTACTTTGATGCCCCAAAATAAACTCCAGTGCAACCAAACACCTGTTTGGAAGTCACCTAATTAGTGAGTAGGAGTCTGTCTGTGAAGATGCTAATCTCAGCATGTGTGAAGGCTTCAGAAGTTCATTAGACAACATGAGTGAACAAGCAGGGCTGACACAACATCCTACGGAGCACCATGCAATTCATCGTTGGAAACAGAAATATGGCACAACTGGAAACCTACCAAGACATGGCCGTCCACCTGAACCGACAGGTCGGGCAATAAGAGCACTGACCAGAGGAGAGACCCATGCTAACTCCGGAAGAGCTGCAGAGATCTACAGCTCAGATGGGACGACAATCACTCGTGCACTTCACATATAGTCTTGATGGAAGAGTGGCAAGAAAAGAAAGCCATTATTGAAATAAAGTCATAAGAAGTCCTGTTTGCAGGTTGCCTCGTCCCCACTGTGAAACACGGTGGTGGAAGCTGGGACTGAAGTTCATCTTCCAGATGGACAACGACCTGAAACATACAATTTAGATCAAAGTATATTTGTGTGTTCGAATGGTGTTCAAAGTCCAGACCTAAAACCAATTGAAAAACTCCGGCATGACTTGAAACTTGCTGTTCACAGATGATCACCAGTCAATCTGACTGAACTTGCCGGGTGGGACATACCCTACAAGGGGCCCTGAATACTTTCGAGAGCCACTGTAGAGGGTTGATATATGGACTATTACCTTGCCAATCAGTTGAGTGCTGACCAAAGGCTGTTTTATTATGGATATCATCTCTACTGTCAGTAAAACTCCTGGAAGGTATCCTGCATAACCGCTACGTCCCCATCTTCATCTTCAGAGAGAATACATGGACTGAGGAATTGTTGCGATGAGTTTGTTAATCAAGTCTGTCTTGCTCATTGATCCTTCACCTGACTGAGGTTCATGCACGTTACAAACTATGCCTTCAACTATTGCTGTAAACTGTCAGGAGGCAAACAGCACCGTGCATTGATAAATCATCCTCAGTAGATAAACGCCGCCTCCAACCCCGCTCCGTCTCCCCTGCCCCACATTACCACCACTCACCTGCCAACCCCAAACGTTAGAGTAAAATAAATAAAAAAAAGATAACAAATCACCTTCCAGTGATAGTAGAAGATAAGGACAAAAATACTGTGTAGTCGACTGAAGGACGGTGGTGGAGTGATGGAGTGAGTGTTCATTTTTCCTGTCAGCGTGAGGGCGTCGCATTGTTTCACTGGTCTTAATTCATGTGAATTCCACATGAATAAGAAGTATGCGCCGCACAGGAGCCAATCTATTCGAGCTCCCAGGGCGTTAAGCAGTCCATTAAAGACCGAGATCAGCAAACACAATTGTAGATAGGTGGTCTGAGGGTAATGCAGCTTCATATATAAGGGTGAACTCTAAAATCGGTGTGTACGAAGACATTAGGGACTTTGGCAATACCTACAGAACAAGAGTAAGTCTGGATTAATAAAGCTGTTTTTGGTTTTTAGTTTTCTTAAGAATGTGGAGTCTTTTTTTTCTTTCTTGGAAAAAAAAAAGAAGAGAAGAATAAAAGAAAAGCAGATGCTGAGCTCTGAGACTCAAATGGAATTGCAGCACTGAATATGAGAAACAGAGCTGGGGCTCATTTGGGCCAGTATTGGAAGAGAAAATTGTCTAAAGTGGGTCAGCACGAGAAGATCAGAAGAATAATTTTGCCGAAGCTAATTTGAAATGGACAAATGGGAGAAACACATGGAAAATGAATCTAAAATATTGTAGTATTTGTCGAAGTGAAAATATTGACTGTGAGCTCATCAAAGTACCCTCGGCTGCTGCAGTATTACTTTAACTCTCATTATAGTTATACTATAACCCATTAGGTTATGCTGATCACACATTTATGTTATCGTGGAATTAAAATTTGTTGCAGGGCTGCATTTTTATTTTCGCCCTTTCAGTAATGACCATATCATTATATAGTCTGTGCTTTACAGGGTATACTTTATGTAGGCTTTAAGGCTTTCAGTGCCATAGTTACTTCACAATTATCTTAATTACATCTAAAGTTGATTGGTCCGAGAGGTCGGAAAGATTAAAAGTACTTGGAATGGAATAATTTAAGAGTGAGTTGAAGAGTGGGTGGCAGCATCGTAGTGGATATCTGGTGAAATGAAGGCATCTAAAACAAAACAAAAAAAATACACAAAGAAAGAAAAGAAAGAAATACTGTATTTTCTGATTTATCCACTCTTGGGAGCATTTTTCGAAAAAGCAACAGCTGTGCGTGTGTGTGTGTGTGTGTGTGTGTGTGTGTGTGTTAAAGCTTGAGCCTCCTGTGGATGATGCCTGGGGCGGGAGTGTATATTGCTTACTACAGCTAGATAAAAAAAAAACTGGGGGGAACACAGCAATATACTGTTATTAGTGGTTCTTGTCCTCATTACTTGTGGTCATGTTCTTACTGAACAGAGCCAAATGTCTTCGCGGGAAATTATGCAGTACTAGACTATCAGTTTTGGCAACTGAAGAAATCAACAATAAAACATTCCATGTCTTTGTAAAAGTGAATTTTTTACTTTCTAATTTGGACTTATTCTGTACCAAAAGCAAAAAAATATTGAAATAGCTGATTGAAAGATGAATGTACCAGAATGAGAAATAGGCAACACTGTGATAACTGCATTTTGAACAGCCCACTGTTCTATAGGAGGCCCAGTGAGAGAGGATGTTTGAAAGCGCGCACACGTTTAGTATGCTGCCAGCAGAGATAAAAGAAAAACAGAAGTGAGTGTCCAGAGTTTGAATGACTGCTTATAGGATTGGAGATGAGCTCCAGTTCCTGACTGCACTCAGTAAGAAACATTTGCCCTATTTTATAGTGAAGACATAATTCCCAGTTGCTGTTTGTTGTGGTTGTGGCTAAGTTGCCAGTGAGAGTCATCTATTAATCCTAAGATTGTCTGTTTGCTGTCTTGCTGTTCATTTATCCAAGCGTCCTTGAGTAAGAGAATGAAGCCCAAGGCGCTCATAATGAGACGACCTTTTGCAACGGCTGCTGCCATTGGTGTGCTTGTGCATGTGTGGGTGTGGGTGAGTGAACGGATGAACGTGTGGTCAAGTGAATGAAGGGCGCCGAGGCTACATTGGTGGTCAGAATGTGCAGTATATGTTGAACCTATTATCGGTGTATAGGGTGCAAACAAAAGCATGAAAAAGGTTGCAGTGAAAGCAATGCTCAATGCAATGAGCTGCAATTCTAATGAACGTCATTTATTCACAATGGAGGTTCTCAAAACCTTTACAGTGAGGACTGCTATGAAAATCATGACTAAGCAGCAGCAGTGACTAATTCAAATACATTTGGACACTTCATTAAGAAGGAGATGTGTTTGATCCCACAAGGTTTGTTCAACTATCTTTTCTGGCAAACACCTTGTAGAAAGAAGCAGCATTAATATAACAGTGCTTCGCCCTTCTTTTTTATTTTCCATCAGCTCATGTTTCTTAATGTTCTTGTATTTCATGTTGCTCTGATTTCAATTTCTCGTCTTGAGCCCGTGTCTGGATTCAAGCTCCTTGCCTGTGTTGTGTTCAGGGTCTGGTTGCTCCGCCCTCCTCTCCTGATTAGCTTTGGTATTTATCAGCTGTGTCTTGTTTCTCTGTGTTTCTCTATGTTCCTTCCCCAGGTTTCTTTACAGTTTGTCTGTGCTCTCTGTCTCTGGCCCTCTTCTCTCCCCTCTCTGTTTTTCTGCAAGATTGTTGGATAAATTTACATTCAGTTTATTTAGTCTTTATTGCAAATCTGCTTTTGTTTTCACATAGCCTCAAAGTGTGTGCTAATTTTTTACAATACACTCATAACAAGGACATAAGCTCATCCTAACAAGCCTCAGTCCCTCTTTATCTCCCAGAAATAGAAAGAAAATGAAGAATAAGAGCATTTTTTCATAAAACAGAAAGGAAACATTCCTAATCTGCAAACATTTGAAACTAACAGAGACACAACAAACCAACAGACATCTATTAATAATAATAATAATAATAATAATAATAATAATAGTAATACATTTTATTTATAATGCACTTTCCATTTCAAACAGAAATCTCAAAGTGCCAAGGTTACAGGACTCTTTTGTGTACAAGCTGTTGCCCACTGGAGCAACTTAATATTCCTTTAACCTTAAAGGAATACTCCGAAGATTTTGGACCCACGCCCCATCCCGATCATTTACACAGTGAGATAAGCTCAAAAATACCTTTTTTGTGTCCGTTTGTCCAGCGGCTGGCTTCCAGCTGTTAGCATCGTAGTTAGCTTAGCTCAGCTGCTGGAGGTGAAGAGGAGACAGAGCCGGACTGATGAAAGTGAACAAAATCCTCCTTCCAGTGGTCCAGGGGACGGCGTGTTAGCACGTGAAGTAAATCCGAATGGTTGTAAAACATTTTAAAAGATATTTTTTCTTTTCAATCCGTTAAAATAGCGTTTTGATACACACAGATCTGCACAAGCATAGTGCTCCGCGGAAGGATATACCGGCGCACAGTGGCTGAGTCTATGCTTCTACTGCTGTGCTCTGGAATATCCTTCCACGGAACACTGCGAATGCGCAGGTCTGTGTGTATCAAAACGTTATTTTAACGGATTGAAAAGAAAACACATCTTTTAAAATGTTTTATAACCATTCGGACTTACTTCACATGCTAACACGCCATCCCCTGGACCACTGGAAGGAGTATTTTGTTCACTTTCGTCAGTCTGGCTCTGCCTCCACTTCACCTCCAGCAGTTGAGCTAAGCTAACTGCGATGCTAACAGCTGGGAGCCAGCCACTGGACAAACACACACAAAAAAGGTATTTATGAGCTTATCTCACTTTGTAAATGATAGGGATAGGGCGTGGGTCCAAAATCGTTGGAATATTCCTTTAATGTGTCACTTGCATTTCCTGTTCATACAGCTCAGTCTGTGCTTTGGTGAAATCCTCAGGGAGCTGAGCTGTAGGTGACGGTGGGTCAACACAGTTACAGTCGATGCATTTGCTTCGTATTTCCAGCAAATTGGTGTGTCGCCCAACTCCTGGCCCACTTCATGAAAAAACAAAAAACTCCCACACAGACGGGTTCACTGCGAGGGTTACGGTGTCTCGCTGCCTCCTCTGACATTTTTTTTCGGCGGTAACCTGGGAGCCATGCTAATGTGCTCCTGTGTCACGGTGTCGAGTCACTGCTGTCACATGCAGACAGTCCCATTGTGTGTGTGTGTGTGTGTGTGTGTGTGTGTGTGTGTGTGTGTGTGTGTGTGTGTGTGTGTGTGGAAAGGGTCCTGCAGGAGGGTGACATAGTAGCAAAAAAGTAACAAAGTATTGTTAAAAATCAGTTTTCCCAAAAATTAAACTTTGCTCCGTGTAGTACTGGTGCTGCTCGTATCTCAATTTAGGAATCGAGTAAGCAGCAAAGCCAAAGCAACACAAACACCAGGAAGTGTCATGCTGATGAAGCATATGATCATTATGAAATTAATGGAAGATATTCATTTTAAAAATTAAGTGAAAGCGTCTTATCACACTGTTGTATCTCCTCAGCTTTAAACTGTCAGAGACCAGTTTAATTGATCGACCCTGATCCTGAGTAATCCTTGATGCCTCTTCACTTGACTTTTTGTTCCAGCGTGCACGTTTTGTAAAACTCAAATGGTTCATTAGCTCAAAAGAAAACCACTAAATGTAAAGTCTTGCTGTGCCGTTTTACCTGCTTTCATCCTGAGAGTGTATTTCATTGTATTTTCTAAAAAACCTTGCTTTTATTTTACTCTCTCCACGGTTGCCAGTCTTCCTCAGACAGTTCTCTCTGTGTGATCCTGTCATCATACTATATGGTTTCTCTGCCTGGCGAACAATTTTCTCTGCATGGACTTGCTCTTGAGCCCGCTGATGAAGTTGCAGTTACAGAGCAGTACTTTTTCTGCACGGGGACTTGGCAACCCGCAGTTTTGTTTTTACTACCAGCTATCAAATTTAAATAAGTCTGTGATCATTTTGCTTGATGGATGGTCTTTATACATTAATGCTAACCCCACCCAATGATCTCCATGGAAAATCTGTCAGAGTCTGCATAAACCTGACTTTGAGGAATTGTTGCAGTACATCATGTGTCTTGACATGAAGCAATGATTATTAAAATTGTACATGCATTGCCATGGCAGCTATGGAGGGGACCTCAATTTCTTAACAAACGCGGTTTCCACACTCATTAATTACTGTTTTGCATCACATTAGCCTTTGTGTAAGTTGACATATTGAAACCAGAAGGTAAACAGAAGACATTACTCCTCGAGACAGGTTCACTAAAATATACCAGACACGTTTGTTGACACAGAATAACACTGTGAACATGTGAAAGAGTTTGACCACCATGTCTCACCTACAGAAAATCTACATGGATTGAATATTGGAATTAAATTAATAACATTTAAAAATGTTTATTTCAGCTGAGATCGTACCTATAGAGGGAAACTTCCCCACCCACCTTTGTATTTTCAGAGCATTGAATGTTTTAAGTTATCTTAGGCCAATATAAAGCTCCAGCAGTTCAGATAAATCAAATCAAGAGTGATGGAGCCTCATATTAGATTCAGATAAACCTTGGAAAACGTTTCAACAGAACGAGGACTGTGGATTTTGTCCCATATCACTTACACTGAAAGCACATTAAACAGTCAATGGTCTGTATGAGCAGGAGAAATGATTACAGCGAGGCAAACCTGCTTCAGTACGCTTCTGGGCACCTGACGGCTGTTTTAAGGCTGAAATTAAATTGGGGAAGTGGAAAACTATTTTCCAGTATGATAGCAGTGAAACATCCCAACTTAAGCAATACATTTGAAAACAGACATTCAACTTGAAGGTACATAAAATGTCATCTTGCAGAGAGAAGATCAAATAACCACATTTAAGCAACAACACACATTTAGAAAGAGAGGGGAACTTCAAAACCTTACAACACAGACAGATTCTTGTGCAATTCACCAAATATTTGTGTGATTAAAGTAGACATTCCTAATATTTCCTTTTAAAATAAATGTCTGTTGTTAATTTATTATTAAATAAAATAAAACAACTGATTGAGGCTTTGATCCGGTGATGAAAGCTCTTGCATTTGCATTATCATTCACTGAGTTAGATTAGAGCCGATGGCAACATTAACGGTGAAAATCAGGCACTTAATGACGCAATTTCCATCATCTGTGCTTCTTCCATCAGCGAGGTGGAGCTACAGTAATTCGACTGACTCTGTTTCCAGCTCGCTTGCGTAAATGAAACCATGGATATGTAGAACTGAGATGACACATGTGACATTTAGATTTGTTAGAATCAGAGATAGAAAAAAAAACAGCTTTCATACTGGATAACCCCTTCTTCTTTTGCCATTGTCCTGTGAGAAGTGGATCATCTTCTTCCATTATGATCTGTCTTCTTCCTCCTCTTTCCTCCTCCTACATGTTCTTCTTCACTGCATTCATGAAAATCCTAAACTCTTCTCAAATTACCTTCTGCAGCGTTTTCTCTACATATTGTTGCTACTATCTCTCCTACAGATATAACCAAACCTTGGCATTGTCTATCTCACTCTCTTGACAAACTGTCAAACAATTGTCAACATCATTATGAGAATACATTAAGTGCACATGGAGAGAAAAAAAAACAGCGCAGTGTGGCTGAAACTTTCATGTCTGCATCCTGCTGCATGCAGAGCGAAGGTCAGGATGTTCCAAGGCCAGCAGGACTTTCATCATTAAATCTCTTTTCAGAGTGATAACCTGTTTTCCATTTTTTATATAAGCAGTGTTGTGTAATCTGTACGTATTTGGCTGAACTGCCCCCTTTTCCGGTGGTGCAATAAGATTTTCCTGATTTCATTAGATTTAACAAAAACCTTTTGATCATGCCAATGTCAGAAAAAGAAAAAGAAAAAGAAAAAAAAAAGCAATCGATATCCTTGGAGAGAACTCTGACAGTGTGCTCTTTAGGTTTTTATACTGCAGATGCTTTTGGTTGTTATATTGTTTTAATTTTAATTAACTGTAAAGTGTTTTTCTCGGGCCCATTAAGAAATATTGAATAATTGATATTATAATTCACATGATTTGTTAATTAAAAAAAAGTTTGACCATATATTTGTTTTTTTCTGGTTATTGTGATTTTATTTTATTTTTTTTAAATCCACAGTGCAAAAGAAAAACACTCACAACCACACACCTCAGATGCACAGACGAGGCATGATTTCTGTTGTCACTGTCTACAAAATGCAATATGGAAAGTCAGTCGTCAGTAAAATGTTAATGCAGCAGGTACACAAACACAGTTATATCGTCGAGCACACACTCTCTACATCAACTTGGGAACAACAGCGGTGGATAAATGCAAAATGGGAAGTTTAGTGCAGACGGAGTGTCTACTGCGCCCTCAGCCTGTGTCTGCCTCGGTGTTAGTTTAACTGCTTGCTAACGTGGAATTAATTAATGAGAGCAATAAACGCTGTCCCACAGGAGCGCCCAGCCGATATGGGAATGGACCCAACTTACTTTTAAGTGTATAGATCGAGGGTAAGAGCAGAAAGGGTGTCTGTTTATCACCAGCCTACCCTAAACTTCTTGCACTATTTGAAAGTTAGTCCATTTACTCCAGCGGTAATTAGCATATGCTTGTAACTGTGGTTCAATTCTCCGCTGGTAGAGAATGTGATGTGTGTCATGAAGTATGCAATGTGTCATAGCAGTTCAGCAAACTGTGTGGCTTCATGCAGAAATGCAGAAAATCGAAGCGCTCATCACAAACCAAACAAAAAACCCTCAGGCGTGGCTCCTTATATTTCTTTGTCATTCACTCTCATCAAGGCATGGCTCATCGGAACTTCACATATATGACTGTATTGCTTCCAACAGCAGCATTATTAAGTTTGGTTCAGGAAACGATTGGGCCAGAGGATGAGAGAGCTTACAGACAGGAGGGCATCACAGCCTGAAGGAGGATCAGCGTCGTCACGTCATTCCAATTCCACATGTCTGAGGAGCTGTGCGGGACCACAGTGACAGAGATGCTCAGCAGGGACAGCACTTGCCGGGAATGGTCAGGAAAAAGCAGGTAAAACGCTGCGTCCGATGTCCTTTTATTGCCGAACGGCGGAGAGCGTAATCACATATTGCATTTCAGTGCGGTAGACGTGGAGCTCGGCTGCTGACAGGGAGTCCTCAACACTGCCCAGAGATTGGATGGCCACTGGCCTCCCCGCACGAGATCTGCAACTCCCGCTGACTCAGGAAGACCAGTCCCATCCTCAAAGACCGCCTTCTCTCAGCTTGCCACCTGTCTGGCCTGCTGCCCTCAGGCAGAGCCTTCAGGCCAGTGGAAGCCTGCTCCAGACTCATGAACGGATTCTCCCGCTAAATGAACAAAAATGAATAATGTTCTTTAATAAGAAAACCAAAACACCATCAAGACACATTAACCAGTTTCAGAAACTGTCTGGTAGGCTTGTGGCTGTTTCATGTTCATACATTTACTTCTGTTGTTATAATTTAACACCTCTACATGAGCAATAAGCCTCATCAGCATGTCTCCACTCTACACATTCATCAGCATATGTATTGTATCTGTTTTTGTCGTAAAAGCTAATTTTTATGATTCCTTGCTTCACTGCTGCCATGTTTATCTTTCATCACATTTAAAAAAAAGCCTTCTTGTATACCACGAATAGTAGCAAGCACATAGCACTAACAAAGCAGACATTAAACTTTCTAATTCAAAGTCAGACTGTAGGAGTAATCAAAACGTACATAGTCTGACAGTTGAAAATTGAGTTCTTCCAAACATTGTACTCAAAATGAAGATCTTAATCAAAATCATGCCAATATTTCTGATAAATTGAGCTTTTTTCAACATTATCAAATAATTTTTTGAAATAGATAATTGGTTATTTACATACGACTGTCACACCTGAATGAAAATTGATGCTGAATAATAAATACGTGTACCTTTTTTTTAATGATCGTTAGGGTATCATAAAGTCTAAAAAATACATCACCTGCTGTCTTACTGAAGTCTTTGTAACTGCTGTCAGACTGCACTGCAGTCGGACTGCAGTTATTATCAAGGCTGCAGTGAAAACTCCAGTGAGACAAAATCCAAAATGTAAGAAATTGTTATATTTGAAAATCTGATCAGCCAAATGTTTTTCATGAAAACATTTTGATTCTGTGACCAACAAAGGAAATGAGTGACAAGCACAGCAGACTCATGTTGGTACAAACGCTTCACTGCAAGTATCCACACTTTACCGATCTCCTCTGCATTCAACCCCTCCTGTTCTTCGTAAACCTTCACTATACCTGCGAGGAACAGCGGGAGTCAAGGGTCATGCTCGGGATCCACTGCGTTAACCTGTCAGCAGGAGGATCTGAATGCTAACGTCCCTCCTCAAATGTGGTCTCTGACCTCCAGACCTCCCACATGTTTGAACATGAGCTTTCAAAGCTGCTGTAAATTCAAGCCTGTGGCGGCCCTGTATGGACAAAGCGAAATTAAATTTAAAAAGCAGGAATAAGGGAAATGTCAATATCATTGAGAGTGACTGCACAAAAAAAAAAAAAAAAAAAAAAAATACACAACAACAAACTGACTCGTACGAAGTCATGTGGTGAATGTAAAATATTTATTTTCAATGCAGCATATTGTCTCAGGATGCTGAAGGCCTAGAGTGAACAGGTGGGGAAGAGCAGGCGTGATCAGCAACGTGTGGCACATTTTAAACACCTTTACCCATCGACCCCAACAAATCACCCAATATGAGTCATTATTCATTTCTTGTATATTTCACGTGGGAAACGAAACCAAAACAGAAAAAAAAAAAAAAAAAAAAAAAACACATGTGAAAAGAAAAAAACTGAAAAGCATGTGACACTGGCCCATGGGGCGACCTTGTGAAAGCGCACAAATTGTATAAAAACTAAAATAAAACATTCACTCTTCAATAAGCCTAAGTTCTGTTTTTAAATTACTTACTCGGATTGCTTCAGCCAGAGTGGCAGATGTGATGCTAAAACCTGAGAGATCAGCGGTGCTGCAGTGAAAACCGGTTACTTTATTGCTACTTTTAGCCACACTGTGAAGGTGAGTTTGTGAAAACATGCACATTGAAGCCAGTGGAAAACATGCTCCCTGAGAAGCGAGAGGCTTTTACCGACATGAGTCGGAAGAGAAACACTGTGACAGACAGAATTTCACATCTTTAGGTGAGTTTCCAGAACCAAATGGAACTTCAAGTTGAATCCAAAGTCTGCTGCAGTTTTGAATACAACAGAATTCAAGGAGAAAATCCAGGCATTTGGAGGACTGTGAGGCCGAGCAATCTGTGGGGGTTTAAAAAAAACATTAAAGACTGTTATAATCTCATAAAATGACAACTCTGCAAGCTACTTTGTGTGTGCACATGTATCAGACATTTCACAGAAATGTATGTTTTTATTGCTGTGACTCCATTTTCTCCTTTCTTTCCCCACAGTCTCATCATTTAGTGGAGTGTGTCTGCACACTCCTCAATGCCTATGGTCTTTTGCAAAAACATCTGTATGTACAGCTGAACTCACTCACTCATACACTTTTCGGTTAATGACATGCCTGTTCTTATCTTACATATATCTGTATTCAGGATTTGGTCTATGGAAATGACTTTCAGCCGCCTCTATAAATACGTCTGAGTTGTCGATGAATCGAGCCGAATCAATGAAGGAGATTAGATGTACTTGAATGCAGGATGGAACACTACGAGTCTTTTCAGTGATGTCGAGGTGGACTTAAACTTAAAAACATCTGCTTGTTTTTTTTTTCTTCTGTTGCTTCCGCAGTGCCAGCGGCTGTGAAGATTGACGTGATAAATATGACGGCGTCATTACAAAGTCTAACATGACCTGATTAACTGGTTGAACACAAACTGCTCAGAGAGACTGTTTGGCTTTCATATGGAAAATACAGGACAACTCAAACTATCCTTACACTTTCTTTTTAATGATGATTATCAGTATCTATTCATATTTCAAATCTGTATTGAACATTTTTTCAACAATATTAACTGCAACTCATGAATGAATGGATGAATGAATGACCTGGGTAATCCGGGTTCCTTCCATGGTCCAAAAACACCCTAAAATCTGTACTCGGTGTGAGTGTGTACCTGATCTGGGATTGGCTCCAGCACCCTGTGACCCTTAATAGGGTAAATGCTTAGAAAATGCATGAAAAACTAAAACTAAAACTCATAAAATTATAAACAAACGAACAACACCCCGACCCATCCTAATTATATACATAAAACACACTAACTATCATTAAACCATATTGGGCGATCTCTGTATTTTGTTTTGAACCTATTCTACCAAGAAAACTAAAACAAAAAATTAGGACTGAAGATAGGTTTGTTTCAAACTCACTGACACGTTTATTTTATTCATCAAAAAGTTTAGCAACTGTTTTTTTCTTCTTCTTCCTAGAGCCAGCTGTCATAATTCAAATAAGTGAGGCACAGAGGTGACTAAGTGCCTGCAGACAGAGCAGCTATTGGATGTCCATCAGTGATTGAGCTCATTTTGGTGGTGGATCGCTAGCTGCAGTTTATTATGTCTGAAATGTGACCTAATTTCAAAAAATTGTCTGTAAAAGGCGAGAGGCTCAACTTCAATTTCGAAGCACATGAAAGGTATTAAGGAGCAAGATAAATTATGTTCCACGAACGGCGAAATAACATCAGATGTGTTGCTTTTGGCCGGGGTTGTAAATATACAGCAGAGCAGTTTCCTGTAGTAATTAATATTACCGCTTGAGTAAAACATATTTTAAAATCGAATAACCTCATATGTAATTACTTGATCTAAATTAATTAAAGTGAAGGCAACACAGTGCTGTGGTGGTTTGGAGGCTTGCCTCATCGTGAGAAAGTTCCCGGTTTGATTCCAGGCACTGTTTGGGGCCTTTCTGTGCAGCGTGTGCTTGTTGTGTGTGCACGAGTATTTTCCATTTCTGCCCACATTTTAGAGACATGTTTGTGGTGATCTGTGCAGGTTGAAGGCTGCCTTCGTTCAGCTGCAGCCCCTTGTGAAGAAGAGGTGGAGTAAGGTAGGACGTTTGGACAGAATTCAAGTGAATTGTTGGGTTGATAACAAACTTTTGAAAAACTAAACATGATTTCAAGGTCTGTTGAATGGAATACACATGGTGCTGGTAAGTGATTATTGATTATTGATGTATAATGAACTATCTCATGTTGTAGGCATTTGTTTTTCAGTAACACTGACTTCAATAAATTCTTCTGTCAAATTACAAGATATTGCTCATATGACAAATATCTCCTACTTCACAAACCATTAATCTGCATGCATAATCAATACTGCAGCATTACATTCCTTTGAAATCAAAGTTTGTAATGCTTTGATTTCAACATAAATATGAATTTCAAACTGATTAATGGTATGAGAAAAACTACACAACACGCAATGATGCTTCATATTGTGATTACCAGGAAGATGATGCAACTATTTTGAGAGGTTTTGAGAAAATCACATATTCCCCATAATTTACAACAGCTGGGATTGAACAATGTTTTTTTTTTTTTTTTTTTTTTTTTTTTTTTAATGCAGTTCCCAGCATTTCAGTGGAGCAGTTTGTAGATTTTGATTTATTTTTAATTGAATTTTTCCTCGATTTTTGTACTTCTGACTTTTGCCCTGTGGCCACTTGGTAAGAAATAACTTGGCCTGTCAATCAAATAGGCACCAATTAAAAAAAGTCAATTAGTTAATCACACAATTTTTTAAGATTTAATTGCATTTCATCACACTTTTCATTTATATTTAAATATTCTGTCATTTTGAATTAGCAGAGCCTGAATACATTTAGCAGTCAGTTTTTGTGTATATTGTGTGTGTTGATGTGATAACTTGATATTTGCATTATATGTTTTGCCTCCCTTTATGCAAGTAATTCCAACATGACTTGTGACAAACAATCTTGCTTTTATTTTTAATTTCCTAAATGGTATCATAACCTACAAGTGACACATTTGAGTTGGGCATCAGACTGCCTCTGCTGCAAACAAATGCTGAAATATTTACGCAAAAACACTTCAACGATATTTGAACCTGAAAAAGCACTTTTGTTTTCAGAAATAAAAAGAAACCTTCATTTCACTTTCCAATTCAGTTGATACTGAAGCAAATCAAATACAGAATGGAGCTGCCAAAATGACTTTGTCTGAGACAATATATTGTATAGCCTTTCATATTTACATACATATACTGTATACCGTGCTGCGGCAGCATTGCGTTTGATAGAAATCTAATTACACTCCTATAAGACGCACTCAAATACCCTCCCATATAACAACGTGAGATTAGATCAGGCGCTAAACAAACATATTCATTGCTTCCCAAGGGCACTCCGCGATCTGTTCTAGATCTGTAATGACGACGTGAAGGAAGACGAGAGAACAAAAGCCTGCAGTTCACAGTTTTAAATACTGATGAATTACAGGTCAACAGCCTCTCAGTGCATGTATGGGTGGACACATGGAGGGCAGGACAGCAGAATGGGCAGGAGCAATTGTGCTGTACACTGTAATCTGTGCTTACCAGTGCAGCGCTCTGTGGCAGGGAGCAAATAAATCTGCCAAGCAGCAGTAGATTCATAAAATCCCTCAGGTGGCTCTGTTCATTTATCTACATTTTCCAGGGCTTCCAGCTGCCAAAAGCAGGTGGCACACTTTGGCTTGGAAATTGACTGTTTTTAAGATGTAGAGCTCTTTAAAGGGGTAGGAGAACAGACAGGGAGATGCTGGTAGGGGTTTTGAAGGGTGGCAGTGGGGGTATAGGTGGCAAGGTCGTACGGTGAAGGATATGAAGTGTGGGGGAGTTCCATAATGCAGCCTGGTACGGCCCCTATATCAGAATTGTCTCATTCGAAAGATAAATTGAAATGAAAATGCCCCCAATTCTAATTTCCTCCTCTCAAATTCAATTTCTAGATTGGTGGCACACCCAGGGAGTCAAAGGTAGTGCCTGTGGGTGGGTGGGTGGGGGGGTGGAGGGGGGGCAATACAGGGGAGGTAGAAGGAAAGCATACCACCAGATAAGAAATTATAGATGGAAATAATCTGGGGATCTGTTTCCTCTCCTTCCTCCCCTGGCCTGCTGCAAATATGATGTGGAGAAGAGGGAAATTAAAAGTCACTATGATGCACCTCATTGCAGTTAGCACTTGTTGGGGACCGAGGTGCTTCATGGGATTGCACTC
Organism: Salarias fasciatus; assembly: GCF_902148845.1. NCBI lineage: Eukaryota > Metazoa > Chordata > Actinopteri > Blenniiformes > Blenniidae > Salarias > Salarias fasciatus. The sequence continues at coordinate 28,718,979 of NC_043745.1, read as the reverse complement.
GGGGCCTCAAACAGCTGCTAGCCAACACACACTCCGACTGACTGCTTGATTCATATTAATGCACTGCTAACTTGAAACAGTATCCAGACTTTACGTGACTCATCGCTGCACCCAACCAAATAATTTGGTTTGGATTTAGGTAACCTATTCAGATAACTGACGAACAAATGTGTTTGTCCTGCTTCTTTCAATTTTTTTTTTACTATGATTTGATATATTAAGTAAAAAAAAAAAAAAAAAAAAAATATAAAGTTTGCTTTAATTTTTTTCTCCAGGTACTATGGATTCCTGTCACATCCCAGAAGCAGGTGGTTCAGTCTAGTCCTGCACAACCCCGAATTGGATAAAGTGGTGTCGGAGATGGATGGTTAGAAAAGACATCTTGTTGACCAGAGGTTTTCTGCATGCTGCTCTCAACAAGAGCCGCATTAGAGGTTCATTACGGGCAGCGTGCTAGCCTTGCAGCTACAGTGGCTTCAGCTTTCTCTCTTTGCCTTTACAGCACATGTACAGGCACAGTATTGAATGGAGGCTGACCAGAAATGGAATAGATGAAAGCAGGTGGACTGCATTGCAGTGCTTCAACTATCACCTTGTTACTTGATAGATTTTCCATGCTAATCACAATTTAGTTCTGTGCATTAGCATAGAAATTAGCCAATAATCATAAAAGACAATAGAAGCTGATATTCCATTAGCATGAAGGTAATTGGCCATAAACCAATACACTGGAAAAACTGATTGATACCAAAACTATCTGAAAGGCACATTTCTCGGACTTCATGGATTTATCTACTCTCTGTCTCTATCTTTCATTCGTTACTTTGGGAGAAACCATTGTGTAGCATTTATGTACTTTGTCTTTATACATGAAAGCAATTTTTTTTCTAGTTTGAGTTCAACACTATCAACCTAAAAAGCATGTATTGATAAAGTTTTCAGCAACATGGCGATCAAATGTAGGAAGTAACGGACATTAGAAGCACTGCTACTATTTTGACTCCTTTATAGATATGAAACCCTCGGCCCCCGGCATTGCTTTGGGTCAAGTCTTGACCTTCAGGGTAAGGCACAAAAGTGCAAATCTTAGTTTCTCCAAGAAATGTGTAAAAACTAGTAACAACAACAAGTTGCATCTACTGCCTGCAAAGCATTCAACACAGTAGTCATACATTTCAAAACCCATCCGTGACTTTTTGGATAATAAAACTCCCGTCACAACAAAGGTTGAGTTGCAGAATAGATGCTACCACAGTTGTGCGGCAGTTTATTTTTTGCAATTCTGATGTTATAAACACAAGCATGAGCGCAAAGTTGGACTCATGATATCACATCAACATGCAATAGAATAGAATAGAATATACTTTATTAATCTCACAGAGGAAACATTTACAGGTAGGATATATATATATATATATGTATATATATATATATATATATATATATATATATATATATATATATATATATACATACAATAAATAAGCACTTAAAGGAGCACAGCGCAGTTTGCTCGTTTTATGCGAAACACCGACCCCTGCAGGCCTTAGGTGTAACTGTAGCTTAGTGAAAAGCTCGTGTCTGTGGCTTGTGCCCATGTACGTGCACAGAAGAGGGGAACTCCTTCCTCGCTCTTTTAGCAGTGCTCGAATAAAATGTAAGTTTCTTTTGCCTTTTGGGTCTGTGCTGGAGTTGTGGCAGTGCTAGAAGCCAGTATTTTCTTACTTTCTGGAAGCTCCATCCTCAGTACTGCTCAGTTGTTGCTGCTAAGCATCTGGCGGAGTAATGGCGGACAAATCGAAACTTAAGGATTACCAGGCCAGCGGGAGCGCGCATTACGTCAGGCTCAGAGCGATTCGTACCCAAATCACTCATATTGCTGTGCCTTCAGTGCCCTGCACAGGAAAATAGGAGCGACTGCGATTTTGCAAAAATAGCTCTTGCTGCCCATCAGGCAAAGGTGAAAACGTGTGTGGGTGTGAATAATTGAAAATTTAATATTTAAAACTGTGCTGTACCCCTTTAAATATAAGTTAATTTATTTGTGGGTTCAGATTTGTTCTTTGAAATAACAGTGTTCTTCTGCTTGGCCCTGATTTACACTTGCAGTGACTGGACCGTCTTCTTCTTTTTTTTTTTTTTTTTTCTTTCCCGTCACATGCATATCAGCAGTTTCCACCAGCAGCATTTCAGAAGCAACCAGAGGACATTGAAAAGGCAGCAAGCTGGAAAGTCCCACTTTCAACAAGAACTGTAAGCTTTGTTCTATGAACAAACACCCAAAACACAACGGTTTGTTGATTTCTCTTGAAAACACCGTGAAAGCAGGGCCTTAGGGATTGGCCACAAGTTCATCTTTACCCAGATTTTCACCTCTTGTCCTTTTGCCATCATAAAAGTGTTGCAGTTTTTTCCGCACATTTTGTGACCTCAGATCTGCAAAGCTACCTGATGAATAGGGCTGTAAGGAGCCATCTGATTAGCTAACATCAATGCAGTCCACTGAAATTGAATTTTCCACAGTTCATTCAGTTCAGTGCAATTTCTGTTTCAAAACTTTTCTTTAACTTTGGCTGTGATGTGGAAAGCAGAACTACGCTACTGCCGTCTGATCCATATGCTGACATTGACAGTGTGGCTGAACAGTGAATTGTGATTTTTGCATATGGAAACAGACATGACCAGAGACATTTAAGTGACCTTTCTAAAATGGTGTTTCATAATCATGCCATTATTTACAATATCCCAGTCATATGTTAAATGAGGACTTACTTCAGGACTCTCAAAAGTCTTGCAATGACGCAGCAGCGTCTGCAATGCATAAACATCTCCGTAGTTGCTCCAGCTCTCAGGATTTTTGCATTTAATTGCATTTCCATTTGAATTCAACTGCGGCTCTTCTTTGCTGTCAGTTGCCTTGAAACAGAATGGAGTACAAGGCGGAATGAAATGAGCATAAGCAAACATGGATATGAGTTTTCAAACAGCCTTGCTCACTATTCCTTTTTTCAAAAGAGCTTAAAGATTGACATGAATAACTTTGATGGATTTCTCCTCTCACACTTCGGAAAATGATGGAATACATACGGCGCATAAGGAGAAACATCGATCAAAGGCATTCACAATTTCCAACGTGCATTTTAGCTTAAAATCATCAAGAAATTAGGCAAATTCATGACCCTCTATTCAAAATATGAATATATTCATTCGTCTATTTATTGAGGCATGAAAATATGTCTTCTGCTTTTTCTGTTAAGTGATGTAGAGTATCGCCATCTGCCTAAAATGTCCCTGGATATCAGTGGGTCTTGATGGTCTCTCCCAACACTGAAGGCATTATGCAGGAAACCAGTGTGATTACACATCATTAGAGGCAGTGCAGTGCTGCTGACTATATTTTTTAAGAGCAGGTCAGGGGTAAGTAACAAGGAGAAAAGTGCACGATTGGCAGATTTCTTCCTATGCATGTGGTCAAGTCTCGCAGCATCACATCATGCACACTTTGACACTGCTGCGTTTATTTTTTTTTTTTTTAAACAGAAAAATGCCTTCAAAGCAGTATCAGCTTTATAAAGGAGGAAAAAAAAAAGTTTTCAAAAACATCCCAGCAACTGAAACAATCCACTGCAGACCTATAAACTCAGATGCTGTACTGTGCTATATTTGCAAATCTTTGGTAATTTTAATCAATTAGTCAACACAATGGGGCAATGTGCTTAATTTGGAAAGTGTGTGAGAGTTTTGGACTCATTAAAAAAGCAGCGTGAGCTATCTGAGTTACCCAGCTTTATCTCCATATAGCTGATGTCCATATGGCAGACAACAGTGGGAAAGAGATAAAAACACTGACAGTTATAAATATCCACAGTTAAGGATAAAGCTATGATATAGACTGGTTTATCTGACTGTTAAAAATGTTTAAGTATTAACTTTAAATTGGAGCGACATCAGACAGCACCGTGTTGTATTTAACTTCACATTCCCTCTTTACCATTCATCCGGAGTGGAGCAGAAATTATTGAAATTATTCTTAGATTTAAGGAAGCTGGAAAAAACATGGAGTAAACAGTAAAATATCATTTCAAAAGTAATTGCTTTTTTTGTATTTTAATAATAAACATATTCCAGACAGTGTTACATTTTCTCATTCCTCTTCAAGTCTCCAATGCAAATGAGTTGCTCATGAATGTATGTAATTCAGTGCTGCAAAACAACAAAGCGTGTTATCAGGGGTGCTGTAGCTCTTCCTCCATACATGCCTGAAGATTTGTTTCACCACTGTTTTGACAATGAATTGGGACCGGTTTGATTAATGCTGCAGCGAACTCCTGCTAACGCTTCAGTTGCTCATGCCTGAAGCGCATTCGGACAGATTTGCTGGACTGCGCTGGACAAAGAGTTGAATGTTATTAATGATTGAATTTTACAAGTCATGTATGATATATTCCTTGGGTGCCAAACTTTGAAATTGCCCCCCTGCATAGTCTCGTTCTGTACAAAAATTACAAAGATATTAGCTCCACCTTTTCAGTGAATTTAGTTGCTATTCATTTGTCCTTGAGCCAGAAACTTGCTCTTAATGGAGACAGAGTGCCATGTGTGGCAGCCACCAGCAGTGCTGTGTTAGGGCGTGTTTAAATGTGATCAACAGTGTAAATCACTTTCGGAGCGCTGAAGTGAAAAAAACAGAACACATATGAGTGAAATCCAATCAGTTTATCATCACTTAATGTCGCTATGTTACAGTCATGAGCACAAAACTCAGACAGTGGGAGGCAGTCTGATGGATTGCCAAAAAACCGGGAGTCTGACAGTATCATAAACAGGGTTACAGCACCTCCTCCGATCCGATGGGAGTTTTAATCTGATGGGCCTCATCTAATCAGATAGGAATGTTTACATGTCATGATCTTAATCTGATAAGTTATAGTCTATGTTGCAGCAGCTGCAGCAACTGACACCTGCAACTATGCAGTCGAAAGCAGCTGTGCACGTGACACCAGCTTTCTAATCGGTGACAAATTTGTGAAAACGTGCAAAAACTGTGTTCAGAGAAGAAACAAGTCAAGAGAATCATACAGTCGATCATATTGCGCTGAATTAGTGAATGAGTGAACTCGAATGTAATCGTGGCTTTTTTCACCAAAAACTAAGGAAATATTTGCTGTTAGTATTTACAGTATACCTTATTTTTGCAATCAAAGTGGGCTACATGTGGACCCTGGACTGAAAAAAAGTTTTACACAGTTGTTTTGATGTCGAGTATCATGCTCACATTGCCACCTTATCTGTCACTTACAAGTTGTTCAGTTGAGACAATTTCTGTACTGTGCATTTTTACTGACCAGTCAATATAAGCTCCTCAACTACAAAAAAAAAAAAAGAAAAAAAAGAAAAAAAAAATAACCCTTTCTTCTGATAAATGTCAGCATGGCTGTTCAGGTGGTCTTCTGTTGCTCATTTTTAGAGGTATCCCCAGTTTTGAGGGCTTTAAAGCCCTTTCCAGCAGATATTTGCATACCGCCACCCGGCGCTGTCCGCCGCTCTGATCATGACATTCTGCCTAACACTGTGGGAGGTGGTGGGCCCTGCTCTGGGCGTCAAAGTCCCACCAAGACTCTTAACCATGTGTTGCAAATTGGGAATACCACATGATATAAAAATTGAGTTGCGTCCATGTTAATGAAGCTGTAGCTTCCGGGCTGAAGAGAGACATTAATTCCCTTAAGTCTATTTTTAGATTCCTGTCTTCGGGTCCTTTTGTCTGGAAAACATTTGTGGTAATAACTTGAAATGAGTTTGATCTGTTAATTTCAGGGTTCATATTTTGATTAGTGTGATTTATTTGATTTTTTTTTTTTTTTTACTGCCTCATAAGAAATATTCAAATATTTTTTTATATACATTCACTCATCTAACTTCAAACCATGCCGTACGTATGATATATGTTATGTAAAATTAGCATCAGATCTACTGCTATGCGGTATGATTAAGAGGGAGCTTCTTTCCCTGTCATGCCAGCGGTGTGGAGAAACATCAACTGTATGGTATATGTCAGAATTTCCACGGAAAACCGATTAAGCTAAATGCCTGCCAGGATGTCTAATTATAATGTTGAAAGTCCACAATCTTATTGGTGGCGGGGGGGGGGGGGGGGGGTGCCTAATATCATGACTAGCTGTTATACAGTCTTGAAATGGGTTATTTATGAAAATATGCTCTGACCTGCAGATTATTGCACGGCTTCCTGGGAGAAAATAAAATCGACAGCTATGGAAGTCATCTGTTGAACACTCAATCTGCATCTTGAAACATGCCTCCCAGGATGTGTGTGGATGTAATTACAGCGTGTGAAGCATACATTTTCTACCCTGACTAGGCTGCTTCTCTCATTTCTATATGATATTGTAACCATTTTTATCGAAACGGGAAGGAAAAAACAAAGCAAAGTAAATTGTCTGCATGAAATATTCAAAACCGAGAGTCTGCTCCCGTGCATTTATACTGGCTTTCAGCTTAAAATATTAAAGTTCTTATAAAATAAATCCCATGTTTGCCTGTTGTTTGTTGGCTACAAACGATTTAGCCGCGCTCGCTAATTTTCCAATTAATTTTCCTCTGCCTGCACAAATGTTCTGATCTGTCATCATCAATCATGATCAGTTTTATGGTGTCTCCCATTGACCCCGTCATCTGGTCTACCTGCTGCTGCCCTTTCATATTCTTTTCATCTCATTAATTTAACAAATTTCAATTGTGTATGTTTTTGACAGGTTTCATTTTCTGTCTGAAATTTTAAACGGTTTTTATCAGTGTGGGATTACAGACTGCCAACTCATGCATATATGTAAGGCTGAGTAAACAATGCAAGGTTAATAACAGTCACTCAGACGTACCGTGGCCCGCTCGCTCGCTCGCTCTCTCACAGATGCGTGTGCAGACATTCACACACATTAGCGAAGATGAGGCTATTTAAAGAGGAATTAAAGGAAAATGGAATCAAAAGCAAAGTGACATACATTTGCGCTGAACAGCAGAGCTGGCAAGGCAAACAAATCACAGACACAGAGGTTCTGAACTATGCAAAGATGGATTAATCACCTCAGTATGAGGAATACAATATGCCAGCGATCAATCAAGCTGTGAAATTACCAACTGTGACAGCAATCTATTCTCCTGTTTAGCCCCTTTTGTATATATTAATTCTTGCGGTCAAACCATCTCCACTTCAATCTGCTCCGCTACAGGAATCCATTTGGGCATTAAAATGGCCTCTGGCAGATATCCTTTCTCTGAAATGCCTTTTGAATCCCCTCTGTTTATAACTTAACCTTACATAGAACAGAGTGACAGGCTGTCAATATTAGATGCTCTGCACAATCAAATAAACAACAAAAGCCATCTTATCCAACACTCCAAACTGAACTGCAAACTTTATTGTTTATTAGCTCCTCAAACTACTCGTATGTGCGCTGATTTATAAACCTCATATTTAGTGAATTGTGAGAGCTTTTTTGGAGAAACGGCGCCGGCCTTTCAATTTACGCGTCAGGTCAGAAAACACTCCGTTGTAGCTTTTGAGTCTATCAACAAATACTTTTTATTTGGAGGATTTTCTCTTTCTTTCTCTCTCTCTCCTTTTTTTTTATACCAGGGCTGCATTGTAGTGCAGCCATGGGTTCGATTGAAGGCTCTGATCATGCTTTTTTTTTTTTTTTCTTGAGGAGTTTGCATGCTTGTATGACCATTCTCACTCACCTTCAACTGGCAATGACCAGCTGGCTCAAACAACCCCTCGACTCCGCGTTGTGTTCTTTTCTTTCTTTTCAAAAGACGAAGACAGGAGGTTGGAACACCTTTTATGTTGCTGTTTACTTCCCGGATGTTAACGGAACAACCGCTGGTCGGGTTCACAGCTCGCCACAGGTGTCTCGCACACCCATGCACGTCTCTCGGGACCCGGCGAGGCTGCTGTCTTGGCAGCAGCTCTCAGAAATATAATGTACAATAAATGTACGTAGATGTTAACAGCACAAGCGCTGGTCAGGTTCGCAGCTCGCTACAGGTGTCTTACACACAGCACACTACAACAGAATCACATGTTGAAGCTACGAGAGGCTAACTAGCCAGCTCATGGAATGTATGAAAATCACCTGATGCACATTAAAACCTATGGAACATAAATCAAACACATTCAAAACAACACTCCACTACTTCACATTGCACAGTGTCAACGCGGTTATTCATCAGTTCATGAATAATTGACTATTAATACAAGATATCTGTATGCTGCTGTGTTGGACCCACCTCGTGCACGTCTTCCTGTTCCAGAGCGAGGCGCTATAGAGCCATTGACTAATACATAAAATATACATGACAGGTGGAATTGCATATCAAATAAACTCTGTTACCCTTGCAGGTTATGGGTTCTTGACTTGCTCAAGGCTCCTCCGTGCTTTCCGCGTTCTGCAGGCCGCGTCGGACCGCGGACGCTCACACAGTTCCATCCATACTGCGTTTCGAGTTCCAGTACGCGTCTATAGTATGAAAGCTACCGTCACTTTGATGTCTTCCACTCAAAAAAAGCTTTGAAATTTTCACGGAGCGGTTTTGAAGTTCACATGAGCCGTATCAATTCAAGCTCATCAATCATATTAAATATTCAAAACAGTGTATCAGAAACTCACCCTCCGTGTGTTTAGCAGCCATTCAGAGGATCACTTTTCAATCTCGCAAGCAAATCATTCCTTAGCATATCATTGTTGCTGTTGTCATGGTAACACTCTATGGCATGCCAAATCATATTACTTTGACTTTTAATTTCATTTTGTTTACTTGAATGTGCTAATTATAAAGTGAAGTGCATCAATTTAATCTAAAATAGCATAGCGAATGTTATTCGTTTAATCTCAAAAGCAAGTGTAGTTTTTTTTTTTTTTTTTTTGAACTGGTAATTGCTCAAAAGAAATGTTAGTTCATGGGAATAAATTTGTGTCACGATGGTAATGAGACTATCACTCTGCAATAGCCTACCTGCTTGTTTGAGAGATGAAACTGAAATATCAAGCAGCGAGTCTGTAAACAGCACCTTTATGGGGATTAATCAATTATTGACACAAATGAGCCTGATTTGAAACTTCATTATTTGATTATTGCCCTGAGTTAAAGTATGAGAATAACTTGCAGAACAATCCTTTCTCCTCATTGTGAGTGATATCACCAGGACTTTTTGTGCAACCAGCGAGAAGAAAAATCTCACCTTTGGTAAAAAGTTGCATCTCCACAGCACGCCCAAGTAGGATTTTATTTTTTTATTTCCTGGTGTGCATCAGCAGAAAATATAAATCTGACTGCGCGGAAGGTCTTCCTCATTTTTCCACTTGCATCGAACCAACTGGCTGCAGCTGAATATGAAAAACACCTTTTTTAAGTACTGGTTTGACATAATCAGTGGATTAGTATTGAGCAAATACAGTACAGCAGCATGGTTTGAGTGTTGTAGTTTAAATAATGTATGATTGCTTTCTCCTGTATATCCTAGATGTGAAATATCAAACTGCGAATTTTGACAGACTCAAATAGCACATTTCTCTTATTCATAAGTAAACAAGTCGAAGCCATTGATTTTCAAAGCAAGCTGCTTGATTATGACTTCATTTTCTAAGCATGGTTGATTTTTAAATGAGGTGAGGGAATTTGAAATACAACAGGGAGTCTTAGGCTTGTCAAGGTTGCTTGCATGTACACATATATTTGCAGGCTGTGCTTAACGTGGCAAATGGCTTTTGATGCACATTTTGATTTACATAACTTCGGAGGAGGGATGCGGTAAAGGATTCCCTCAGCACCAAAGGACATGGAAGATACTGCGGTGTATTAATGACTGCCTCTTCTCCCCAGCGAAGAATCAAACAGAAATTTCAAGCAGGACACACAGAGAGTGAAGCCGGGCAGGGAGATCTGACAGATTTCAGCATCACACACAGTCTGCCATATTCTATTACTGAATGTGGATATGTAATACCATGACCCTCTTTCCCTCAGTTACACTCTCCTGTTCTCCTTACCTACATTCTGAGACGTACACGTAGACAGACACATGGACCTTTGAGGTAGCAAACAGCTTCTGCGAAATCAGAAGATCCCGTCCTGTCATCTGACGGCCACGAGCGCCGACGCCCCGCTCAGAACCACTCAGAGGATCAATAGGCAGTGTTTGCATATTCACTCTTCCTGGCTCTCGCAGCACAAAGTGCCATCATTTACCCAGGCCACATTAGCGGTGAGATAAGAGACCATGCGTTTTCTTGCATAGCCATTAGAAATGCAGGGGGGATTTATTTATATTGCCCCCATTAATATCAAACGTAACTAATGAGGTGTGATTATCCTGTGTGCTTATTGTAATAATGATGCGAATCGCACAATAAAAACAAGCCATCTCTGCCGGCGAGAAAGGATTGGCTTACTTTTCAGCTTGAGCGTCATTCTTAGCTTGAATCTATTCAATACCTGTGAGCATTTGTTATTTCCACAGAGCAGTAAATCAACTGCAGCACAGAGGAAAATCTAACAACAAAACAGCTCCCACTAGGAGCCAGTCCAATGCATACTTTCCACTGCTGTATCATAATAATGGGACTTATCTATCCAACCGACATAAACACGGCAACAATGCTCTATTATCAGACATATAATTGTGTTGCGCCATTGCATTGCGTGTGCTACCTTGGAGTGCAATCAATATGGGATGACTTATACAACACATCTTCACTAGTGAGTGATTCACATGTTTGTCTCACCTGTGTCACACTGAACACAATGTGTGGGTCAATGATGACTATTTTCTGCAGTTAATAAACAGGCCCAGTATTTCCTTTGAATGGACAGCCATGTGTTATCTGCTCTGGCTTTGGCACCCTGCTCCGGTTTACAAGTGGATCCGCATCCAATATAATATTGTGACAGATGAAGTGAATATATTGTATTACGGAACCTGTTAGGAGGTGGATGTATCAAGCAACAAGTGAATATTGAATTCTAAAGCAAAAAACATAAATAACCTTGTTTATACAGCACCTTTCCGACATACAGTGCAGCTGAAAGTGCTTCCCAATTTAAAAAGGCGGAGAAACCAACAAACAACAACAACAAAATAAACCCATTGAACTTTATAGACAAGCATAATGATTTCAGTGAATTTGAGAGGGGCCAGATTGCGATGGCTGGATTTCCATGTGCCAAAAAAGCTCTTGTGATGTCTTCCTGCTCTGTAGTAGTCAATATCTATCAAAACTGATCCAATGAAGGAGGAAAAGTGGTGAAGGTTATGGTCGGCCAAGGCTCACTGATCTACAGGGGCGTTCCAGTCAAACAGTCGACCTTTGCATTTCTAAGTGCTGCAGAGGTTGATGCTGGATCTGATAGAGAGGTGTCGGAATAGCTGTTTGTTGCACATGGGGCTGCCTGGCCACAGACCATTCAGGGTGCCCTTGCTTTGAATTATACCACCGTCTTGGTGCAAACATTGTAGAACCTTTCAAGGAAACAGACATTTTTCTTCCCAACTCATATATTTAATTTGATCACATATTACTCTTTCAAGGCTCAGTGGGAGTGTCATGCAACCAGCCTCTTCTCATATCCCTGCTGAAATATTTCATTCATACATTCAATAAACAGATAAAACTCTACTTCTCTGATCTGCTCTGTGATCTCCTTCCATCTTTGACTCTTCACCACACAGACTGGCTTGTTGGTGTGGGCTGGGATGTCCCTTGGCCCCCACCTGGAGCAGACTCTGACGGTGACATGCCACATCGTCTCCACCTCCGTCCCCCATCTTTCTGTGTCATTCACACTTTTACGGCAGTGACGACATGCTGACCCTCACTCGTTTTTTTTTTTATATAGTGATGCCACTGTCACTAATTTTTCTTTTCGTCCACTCACTCCATAAGCACTTCTATTTCACTCCTTGTTAAAATTTCTTTGTCTTCTCTGCCACAATTGAGCGTCAAAGTCCATTGATCGGCAGGCAGAAGATTCATGAGGTACTTTACATTGACCATCTATGGTAAAATGTGGGCATGTCGGGGGGGGGGGGGCATGAAGTGAATCCACCTGTGCTACTTTCCAAACCGACTGGCTCCACCTTGAAACTACCGTAACAGGACTTAAGTGATCTGTGCGCCTTATCACAGAGATGAATTGGAGCACATGCCTTAATGGGTCAGGATTGTGTGACAGATATATAATAATAGGGAGGTGGTCATAATGCAATGGCTGATTGGCTTAATACCGTTCAAATCTGTTGTAGCAAGGCAGACGTGCATTCCTACCAAAGAAATATTTCAAGTTGAAATAAAAGTAGTTCATTCCTTTGTTTCTTGAGAGTGGCCTTCATGATTTTCCACCAACAAAATTACGAAACAAGGCAGGGAAACGAAACTCACAATAAAATATCTCCAAATTAAACACAGTTCTACACTCATTTTGACTTATGAACTTTATTGCAAAAGTCCAAAAAGTGAAAAAAAAAATACCCATGCAGCAGGCATAGTCAGAGACCTCTCAACAGGAAAGTTTCTACCAAAGGCAATTTAATGCAAACATATTGCCTGGTAACCACGGTAACCGTGTCTGTAATCTCTACATTCAACAGGAGGGTTCGCCCCTTTTAGTGTCCTGAGAAAGACCAGGTCAAAACAAATAGCAAGAAAAATACACTGATTAATGTATCGGCTGTTCAGTAAATATTTCAAGCGACACATTTGCTTGTGGTGCTTTTTCAAGGGGAAAGGTTGATTAAAAGAATTCAGGCAGATGATTAAATTAAAAAAAAAGCAAAGCAACATTTGACAACACTAATTTTATAGGACAGTGCACCAGTGCATCGTCTATGTGCTTGACTATTGTTGGAGTTACAGCTCTTTTTTGTATTTGCATGTTTTGATAGGTTTAATGGTTGAAACCTCATTGATTGAGATTTTACTGGAAAAAAGCATATTCAAATAAATATTGGAAACCTTCAGAGTATAAAGAAAACTATTTTATTGAAGAATTTTAGGAAAAAAATGTTTTATTTATCTTTTCAGAAGCACATATGTGAGCATGAACAGAAATATTCAAGTTAGGGGAATTCAAATAAAGCATTTCTAACATTTTTGAACAGTGAATGTACATTTCAGATTTAGATGGTGATGTAGATGGCCTGCTACAAGGAATAACAAGACATTTTTGTATTAACTTTTCAAAAATGTAATATCCTGGAATTTGATTCACAGCAAATAGTATTCAAACTGTGGTATTATTCTGTCATTCAGCAGAGACAGATAATGAAGGGGAAAAAAAAGGTTTTTACCTTTAATTAGCAGTCTTACGAAAAATGTTGAAAATAATGTGTTCATGTGCTTCTCAAAGACAAAAGTAGTCTGTGAGTTGATCACTTGTTTAAGTTTTTAAAAATACTTTTTGCATTAGTTTTTGCACAAGTGCACAGTGCATACAATTCTGAACCGTATTGGACCACAAGACCTATTAGGCCGGAGTCAGGATGGACTGTGGGCGTAGAAAGTGCTGGACATTAACATGGCAAACCAAAGATTTGAATTCCATCTCCTACCAGCTGTCAGTGGAACATTTTCTTTATACCCTGACCACATGCTCTCCCGAACATTAAAGGATAATTCTGGTTTATTTCCTGGCATATTTCCCAATAATGTGGATGTTGCGAGCGCCAATGAATATGTAAGGTGATTAGGTCAGATGGCAAGCATTCCCGCATGAAGATCCCTAATGCACTTAACATAATGGCCATTCCAGGTGGCTCGTTTCTGTGTACACTTTTGTTTATGCTCAAAACATTAAAACGATTCATGGAAAAGGAGCATCTTTTGGAAAACTGCAGGCAGCTTGCACTAGATGATTCAATATCTGCTGTTATGCGCAACTGCTTTCCCCTCCTAAATCTCTATAATGGAGATGAAGAGTGCAAAGTTAGCCTGACCCACAGATTCCCAATAATATGTGTGTAGTATTGTTAATCTTTTAATCAAATAATAATAATCTTTCAAGCCAAACGTGAATGTTTTATATAGCTGAGCAGTCTCAACCTGGACTTTTATATATTTTATTACATACATATGGATTTTTGTATCACAGCGGTAATAAAATCTCCTAAATGAAAGTGTTGATGCTCAAACAAAAACTGCAGACTGCAATGGCTCTAAATAAATAAAAGGCATTGTATCCAAAATGCCTCTGGCTCTATTGTGAGTCATTACATAATTCTTTTATAAAATGCCTCTTAACCCAGTGTTTGAGCAGATTTAGTGAAACTGGTCTTTATTCCGCTGCTCTCGGCCCTCTTCAGCTTCCTCTTCTGCCATGTCCATTTTCGGTTCCCCTCTGCCACAGTCAGGTGGTTTGATGCTTTATTCAGCTTTTTGGCCTGCCATTCCATTGCGACAGATGAGGCCTTGACACCGGTCACAGCTCTGTACCCAGCCTTTCTCCTCTCCACTGTCAATTTAAAGCATTTCGCCTTTTTCGTTTTTTTTTTATTTTTTGTTCCAACTTCTACTTCATCCGCCTTCTTTTCTCTCCCTCCATACCGCGACTAATTCAATGGTGCTTATTTTCTCTATAATTTTCTTAATGGTGAGATGTCTTCATGAGCAGTTAAAAGAGATTAACCGCAAACGATGTTTTTCATTGTTTTTGCAGTGATTGTGCGAGACAGACTAAGTGCCGTGCAGTCACACTGGGTTGCCTCACATTTATCATCATTGTTATTGTGACCTTAATAATATCTCTTTGATGGCGTGGTGTGTAATATATGCAGTGATTAATAGTTTGTGATTATCTGTTCAGTCAGTTTTCATCACAGCGCTGAATAGATGTCGAGATAGTGTTTAATATGTGACTCATTCTAGATATTTAGACACAACCCTTTGTAGATTTATACAAAAACTGCTAAAGTTAAAAATGAATGAAAAGAGAGAGAGAAAAAAAAAAAACATATTGTGAGATCAAGGCCGAACGGATTTCACAGACGCTTCACATTCCTCAAAACTATGTCCGCGCTTTAACAGCCAGTTCTCCTGCAGTGCACAGTCATCATCAGTGGTCATGAATATATAGTGTGGATGGACGCAGTGGTAATACGGCTCCTCAGTTTACTGGAGACACGAGGCTGCTGCACTCATTTCAGCGCTGATAAGAAATGACTCTGATCACGGGGCGTTTCTGAGCACGACCTGAGGAGCCTGGAGGTTTATTGCAGAGCACCGTAGTTTTCTCCTTCGTACACGAAGGGCTGCACAATATTCAGTTAAACGTGTGATGTGCAAGTGTTGTCAATTATATTATGATAAGACTTGCAACACATAAATAAACAGGTAAGTATTTCATAATGTGATTGCGATTTTGCTTTATTTGTACTTCCAAATAACAATTGGAGGAGCAATTGGCTGGTTAACTTTGTTTTTTTTGTCAGTTTTATCTTCATTGTTGTGCTTCTGACAGTTAGCACACACTAATAACTCTGTTTCTTCCTCTTATTTTAAAGTTACTGTATTGAATTTCATCTGTTTTCTCTTGTGCTTGGTTAGTTTTTAAAGGCTATATAAATTTGTGATTAGCATTGTTGTTTTTTTTTTATTCATTCATTTTCAGGATGTGGATAATCAGCTCCCAACATCTGGGTGTTGGATGCTGCAGAGCACCTCCAGAGGTCAAGTGGAAGCCATTCCTCTAATGGTCGGAGCCGTTTCGACCATAGGAAGGGAAATTGCCGGTGGTCATAATGCCACGGCCGCACGGCGTGTCTCAAGCTTTTATTCAGTTATGCCGGCTGGAGGCCTTTTCTCCCCTTTGAGAAACATTCAGTCCCCAGGCACTGCTTGACATCCTGATTGTAAGTCAAATAAAAAGAAAAAACACAAAACAATGGATGGTTCTGAAAGGACGCAAATTACTTCAACTGATGATGTTTCTGACGAGATCGACCAATTTCTGTTCTTATCTTATCAATCAATAGAACTCCACTGCGCTTTTGAAAGCCTTCCTTCCTCAGGATGCCATTTCATTGACTTGTTTTTTTTTCTCTCTATCTCTGTGTACTTCTGTTAGCTAAACGGCATTGTGGGATGAGTAGTCGCTCACGAGGAGGCTTAACGAACATCAGGCGCGGAGCACACGCTGGAAAAAATCGTTCTATTAATTAATGGTGTAATTAAGGTTTTGTCATTGACATGGCACTGGCTGACAGGGATGGATGGGGTACTTGGTCCTGCACCAGGCAGTCGTGCATTCGATAATGAATGGCAGCCATTACCGGCACGTTTGGGTGGTGATGGGGCCACCTGCAAAGGCTTGGCTTCCCCACCTCTTCTTGCTCTCTTTCCTTCCCCCAAGCCCCCTTTATCTGTTCCCAACACTTTGGTTTCCCATTTCTGACCTTATCCTTCATTTAGCATCCTCCTAATTTAATGCAGTCTCTCCCATTGTGTTCTCACAGATTTACTGGACCCCGCTGCTCTAACTGCCTGAAATTAATGTCAGGTAATTTAACCGGCGAAATCTCTTTCCCCCTAATATTTTTGTTGGTAATTATTGTCACCTTTTCACATCCTTTATTTAATTCGAGCTGGGAAAAATAGTCATGTTGTGTTAATGCACACTAGTCCATCTGGGTATTTGCGGTCTCTGATCAAGACAATCTGTTTAACAGTTTAGTATGCCTGGACCAAAAATAAGAAATACATAGCTGTTACACGCAGAAATGCCCAGATGTATGATTTTACCCCCACAGGAGGTTAAAGACGGGGCCAAATTACCATTAATTGGGATTTAAGGCTTGGACATTATAATAACACAGCAGCTGCAGTCTGGTCTCTCTGATTGGACCTGAAAAAAATAAAAAAAATTTGCAGGGGTACCAAAGCTAGTCATGAGGTTTTCAAGCTGTTTTCAGCATCTCTAAAAAACGCACATGAATAGGTTACTTCAGTTCACAAAGGCGATTCAAAAAGCAGCTCGCTGCTGAAGAGCATCAAGAATATGTCTTGGAAGGGAAATCACATTTAAAGTAATGAAAAATGTTGCTTTTTAGATGCAGCTGTTTTTCCTTATAAGCCAGCTGAAAGCCTCTAATCAACATCAATGGTTCAGTCTTTAATTATTAAAATCAAAAGGATGGCATGTAATATTAAAACATCTTCAGGCACTTCACAGTTGTGGGATAGGAGGAGGATGGTGGTGATGATGAGAGGAGTGAGTCTATTTCTGAGATAAGGCGATATTTTCATTTCCTATCATGGCTAAGATTGGATAGGGCTGGGAGTCGTACTGTAGTTTTTAAGGTCAGTATGGAAATGGAAGTTCTCGTGATTTATGAGAAGGTTGGCTGCACGTTTCCACTAATGAATTCCTGAAGAAAGCAGTCTGATATCTGAGTATCAAAAAAAAAAAAAACCTTTCGTATATGTCAATGCAGACGTACTCATTTACGCCACGGATCGCACCTGTGACACTTCTTTCCTTTTAAACTGTGTGGCTTGTTGGTGTTTGTGTGAAAAGCAAAAAACACTTGGAGGAATCCCACATGGGGGTTAGGATGTAAATGGCAACAACACAAGCTGAAAGTTAAACCTGTGCTGTGAAGTTAACTGTGAACTGGAGGTGGAAAATACTGAGAAACAGTGCTGCCAAAACACAGCAACAGGTGCAAAAAAAAAAAAAAAAAGTCAAACGCAAAGGGACAAAATCACAGAACAATAAAACATTGTGAATTTAACTCTGTTTTTAAGAGAACAGATATTTGGCGGTATGTCTTCACCATGCTGTCACACTTTACTGAAATGGCCTCTTATAGTTCTGTACCCAATAAAACTGCCGTCTGCCGTTTATTTAAGCAAAACAATGTATTCCTTGCACACAAAGCAGCAAAACTGTAACCTCGCCAGCCCAGTTGCACGGTCGCCCTGCGTGTGCGTTTTCTCTGGGCACTCCGGTTTCCTCTCACTGCCTGTGATGATGTGAGTTTGTAGGACTGTCTGTCTCTGACTGTACCGCTGACCTGTCTCCATGTTCCAAAGCAGTACACAAGATTGATGGATGGTGTAAAACTGTCAGAGAATACCCACTTTAGATCATCAGATGTAACAATAAATCTATACCTAATACCTTGAAATGGATGCATGACGAAAAGGTTCAAGCCTCAAAAGGCAAATCAAAAAAATAAAATAAAATAAAATTGATTAGTCTGTTTGACTGCTTGATTTCACACAGGATGCCAAAGCAAGTCCTTGCAGATGGTCATGCTCTAACATGCTTCAGATCAATTCACTAGAAAGTGTTGAAGCTGCTGCAGTGATTTAAGAGGAGACACACCCAAAAAGCATATGCCTTTACAAATGTTCCTGACGACTCATTTCTTTGTTGACTGAACAAATCAAAACTAGTCTTATAACAAAAAACATTGGTTAAACAGTCAAAATTCTGCATGATTAATAGTTAGGTGTTTTTTTTTTAACATTGTGCCCCGTAATATTTTTCTGAGTATTAATACACTTTTAAGCTTTTAATCTCAGTTTTCAATAACTGCTGAAGTACGAGCCACTTCATGCTGTGGAGGTTATCATTTTGTATCCCTGCAGAATAATATCCAAATGCTTGAGGTAAATGCAGTTGTTATTTTTTTCCATTCTTTTTTTCACCGACAGTCAACCTGCTGCCTGCGTCGCATACAACCAAAAGGTTGTAGTTTTGCAGGAGTGGGGCCAGTGTCTGACGGCCCTGTGGGTGGCTGCGATAAATATTTCACACAAATATCTTCTATGAGATGCAGAACTGATGAAAGTGCTTCAGCACAGAATGAGTTCTTTGACACTGTTTTACAGAAACAACTTTTTTAAAATTTGTTTTTGGACACATATTGGGTTCAGATCAAGCAGTAAATAAAGAATAAGCCTCTAAACACAAGAGTCTTTGAAGATTCAAACTCTGACAACTCTTAACTCGCAGCTGAAAGCGGTGACTTGCTTTGAATGAGTCCTGTACTCCCACAAGTGACGACTGAGTGTCTTTGGGATCTTTGTCATCTAATTGGGCGAAAACCCAAAATGGTGCTGGATCATGATAATTTGGAGCTAAAAATGCTTTTCCATCTACCTCTTCTGCCTTAGCTTGAGTAAGCCAATCCAAGGCATGACTGTTTATGGTTGATACCTGTGAAAATGTGTTTTCCATGCCATTAGGCCTATGTGTCGATGTATGTATGATAAATAAAATAATTCCGTCCGTTTGTAATTTTTGTTTGAAGATGCTGAGAAATAACAAATCCGTTTGAAACCTATCTCTAAAGCCCACTCATTTCAAAGCATATATTGCTTTTTTCAATTTACTCAAATCCCCAAAGTTGCCATTTTCCTCCAGTTTTCAGTGTCCTATTTGAGAGAATTTCAGTGTTTTCTCCATTTTGTGTTCTTGCTGCGCTTATCACACCTCCTCTGGCTGTCTTTATTTTTGTGTTCCTGTGGCTACATTAGCTTTAAATGACCTGAAAACCTATTATGCTCTTTTATCATAAGATGCAGGAGCAATTTGCATTGATGCAAATAATATGTGGTGTCTGACACTAAACTGCTTTCCCTCTGGAGGGAACAGTCATTAGGAGAGTTGTTCAAGAGACAAGAGCGAGAAAGATAGGCAAAGATAGTTTAAGCGCTCGTTGCCTGGCTCTTGTGAAGGTTTATCCATCATAAAAATTAATAATCTCATCTCTGTGCCATCAGTGGGTTACTGTGCTTTATAGATCAGATCTGTCACATGTGTGGCACAGTATATTGTTTCCTCATTGGTTACACAGGCTCCTGCATCAGATGCCGCCTGTTTGTCAGTACATATCCTTATTTTTTATGATCACTCAAGGTCACCCGCTGCTTGGGATTCATGACAGGCGAACCTGCTATGTGACCTTTCCCTGCATCTTATTCTTGTCAAGTGTGTATGTAATATCAACACTCTGATACTGCCTGCAAAAAAGGAAATTAGTCATCTCAGGAAATCAATCACCCTCATATAAATTCCTTTATCAACTTGACCTGCTTCCAGAGGAAATATCAGAGCAAAGCGACTGGACTTGTGCTTCTTTGCTTAAAGCTTTGCTATTTCCTTTTCAAAGTTTAGACGGACTTGCTCATTTGCTTGGTGGGTTTAGTCAGAATTTACATGATGAGCCATATTGAATTTCGCCGGAGACGATTTTATTTTTTTCCTTTAAACCTCTTACAAGTGATGCCGCAACTTTGTGAGACCGATTGAAAACTACAGTGTGTGCTTGCAAGTGGCTTTCGCGAGCTGAGAAGAAATACACAGAAAATCCAAGTACGATGGTGTCAGGAACGAGTCAAACACAGGGCCGGAGCTGTTCAAATTTCAATTATCCTGTAGGAGGTGGAAGGAGGAGAGGAAAGAGGGATGAAGCGGAATGAGAAAAGGGAAGGAAAGGGGGGGGTTGTCACTGAAATGCGAGAGAAGCTATATCAGTCTGATCAGTCATCCGTCCTCCTCCAATCTCCTGATAAAGCAGGTACTGCAGGAGGTGAAACGATGTGTATCAAAACCTCATGAAGATCGATGGCATCCTTCTGCCAGCTTTGAGAGAGACAAAAGAGAATGAGCGGGAGGAATAAAAAAGAAAAGAAGGCTATCTAAATTGGTCAACACAGAAGTGACACCAGCGGGGGAGACGGGGGAGATTGCGGGCTATTAAAAAAGTGCGAGGCGGAAGACGGAGGTTTTATTTTTCCACAGCCCGTTAACACAATGCCAGGTGATGTGGTAAATAAGTCCCGGAGAAATGAAAGAGGGCTCTAATCAGGAATTCAGTGGGATCTCGAACCAGGTGTGTTTATGTGCACAGTGCTTAGGCAAACAGCGGAGCGACAGGTGATATCAGCTTTAAGAGCTTAACAGGCCTACAGATGTAGAGGTCATGTCTTGGCTTCACAAACACACGCCGGCTATAGGAGAACCACGATTTCCATTTTCACTCCTGCCTGTAGTCATTATCGCAGAATTTCCTCCCTTGTCCTCAGATTCGTGTCAGCGAAGTTAACATTTGAAGGAGAAAAAAAAAAGAAAATCGGCAGAACTAAAGTTTGTATCATGAACTCAGGCTGACCACTCTGTTGCAAATACCAGTTAATAATATTTCAAGCCTGAATTGAAAAAAACAGAGCTCTTTCTAAGCCAGTAGAGGATTAATTAGGGAACAAAATACTTCAGCGAAAATATGTAAATGATGTTTGCTGCAAAATCTTGTTTTATTGAATGTAAATGAACTTATTTTTAGTGAAAAGAAACACTTGTGTGACAAGAGTGTAATCGTAAGTAAGCGGGAGGAAATGCCATGATTTTCAAATGCGTATGACGTTATTTATGGATATCAGATGACTTTTATCATAAGGCTATCTCTGCCATCATATGATTATAAACCTTTACACTGTGAAATGGAGGCGCAGCGATTATTTACTCTTAAAAGAAAAAGCTTTTTTTTTCATGTCCTGCAGGGAGAAAATGAAGTTATCACACATGGTGGCAAAACAAATGCAGCTTTGTCTCTGCAGTAACGTGACGAATGCACAGCGAAATGTGAAGCGCACATAGAAAATACATGGATGAGGAAACATATCTGTGAACCGGTGATTCTTTAAGATGCAAATCCATCATGGTTGTTTTATTTACATTCAAATGCATTCTCCTTTGAGTTGCATAGCATCTTTCACTGAATGCAGACGGGAACAATAAAATAAGTAATTTTCTTAGGATTCTTTGTGTTTGGCCGTTTCGGTTTGTGGGTCCCTGCTCACTGTCAGGATGTCGTGGCTTACTGGGACACCTGAGCAGAACAGAGCCACCGTTAATGGTATTAGTAACACACTTGCTGTTATGACAACTTAGGAAATCTTCTGTGAAATAGGCTTGCTGTTGTTTACATTTCTGTTTCCCATTTGCACAAAAAAAAAACAAAAAAAAAAAGAACTGTCCAGTGCCAACTGCATGGAGCTGCAGTAAATCCTACTGTCAAAGCTCCTTTGGATGAGACTTTTATTTCTGTTTAGCTGTACATTTTGTTACCCGTCAGGGTAAAAAAACTGCATGAATTTGCTGGGTGATTTTTTTTTTTTTTTTTTTCAAAACATGCGCAATCTGGCTCAACAGACATGACGTTTGCATGTTGATGCTGTGCATGCATGTGCTCGCTTCAGATTCATACCGCAGTCTAAGGAAGAGCCTGTTGGGCCTGTTGGGTCAGGTTGGTGACTCTGAACTGTCTGTAGGTTTGAGTTTATGCGGGCGATTGTCTGGATTCTTTGTAATGGCAGTGCAACTGACCGGCAACCTGCGTGAGTTGTTTCTCACTGTAATTGTCTCCAGGCTCCCTGCAGTCGCAGCATGGATAGAGCGGTTTATAGAAGACGGATGGACAGAAGATGGACAGAAGTCTGAAATCACATGTACAACTATAGAAGTCAGTAGTATTGAGAGATACCAGTTTGTATGTTCTTCCTGTGAGAGTTTTTTTTTGTTTTTCTGGTTTCTTCCCACCATACAGAAACATGTATTTAAGGTAAATTGGTGTATCTAAAATTGCCTGTAGGTGTGAATGTGAGTGTGTGTTTGCCCTGTGTCCACAAGAGAAGACAGATTAATATACATCTGCTCCCTTCAGTCTGAAAACCACGGCTTAGCTGTACGATGACGGCAAGGCTTTCTCACCACCGAGTTGTAACTTGTTATTCAGGAGACATCAAAGTTAAAACTCCTTTTAATGTATTTCTTAATACTGGCTGTTACAAGGAAACAGCACGATCCATTTTGAATTTATCGAGGCACAAGATGAGCTTCATGCAGAGATCGCACTACCACGGAATTTAAGACAGAGATTAGACGGACACACTCACACACTCACACACACACGCGACTGTCTTATGAGAACAGTCAATTATTAATGCACAGACTATCATTGTATTTGCTTTTTCCAGTTCAGTGTTGCACCACATGTGCCTCACAGCTGCTCCCTTGTTGTGGCTGAGAGGCTATCAGAGATGGGAGGGGCTGCAGCTGTGTGGGAGGAGCCTGTTAATCAGCCATGCATTATAAACTGAGCTGGATGGAACACAAAAGGACACCAAATGCACAACAAAGAGACTGTTGCAAACTCTCAGTTACGTTCTGCTTTCAGGGCGGAAAAAAATAAAAAAAAGAATCTTCGAAATGTGTGAAACACATTTTCTAAAACTCGTGAAAATGTTTGAGAATAAAATGCATTTAAAGGAAAAAGAAATAGGTGTTAAATATTTTAGTCCATGACTGAAAAGACTGTTATTCTGGCAGCACCCTCCCACGGAATAAGATTGAAAATAAATTCCAAAGTGTGTGTTTTAAGTACAAAAGACTTTTGTGATGTGAGTGATGACTGGTAATCTGCCAACTCTGGGCCTCATCGTTCTTCTCATACGCAGACACGAGCGATGTGAACACTGTTCTTTTGTTCATTCCCTTCAGCCAATAATCAGTAAATTAGTATAACTTGATTTTTTTTTTGGTGGGGAATCGTGATCTGAGAGTGTCAATTGTCTCTGCTCCTGCCCTGCATGCACGAGTTGATTATAGACAGCAAGAGCAGAGGAAACAAGTCAAAGTAAATCATCGCATGAGCTGCATATTAGACATTCATACTTGGGACCACCAACTCTTAAATAATGTAGGCTTTAGCAGTCATGATATTCATGCATTTTCACTTTCCATCTTAGGGTGAACAGTAATTAGATGAACCAGACACAAGGCTGCGTGGCCAAACAAAATCACAAAACTAAATTCAAGAATGCCAACGAGCTGAGCCTCAATATATAATCTTTTGGCATCATTACAAACTTCAGCTGAAGGGGAAATTTGTTCTTTGCCAAGTGGAGCGCATTGCATAGCCCTCGTGATATCACATGGGAGCAAATCATCACCCTCTGTTTATAATGTTGTTTGTTTATGCAGATGCACATTTGAGTGCCTAATGTTCAGCAAATTTCACGGAGCCATTCTGCACCAACCATTGATTGTTTTTAGTCAATGCCATTTACATATGCAGTGATTGCCGCGTGTCTACATGCCTGCACAGCAGATTGCGTTTCGCTGCCATTACATACAATATTTAGGCAATGATGGCATGTTTCCCAGTTATGACACAAGGGGGGCTCAGAATTAAATGACTATGATATATAGATATGGTCTTCAAAGATGTACTAATGGTTTAATAGATGGTACTTTAATATATCATGGTTTCTCATAAATTATGAAGTAATGACTTGCCTTCAGCTAAGCGATGGAAGTCCAGCAGTGAACAGAGACAATATCAAAATCAACTCTTTGCTTTACAATCATGTTACACATGGCGGGTTTCTTTTTGGGATGGGAATTTGAATTTAAGGGATTTTTTTTTTTTTTTTTTTGCGTGTGTGTGGGAACAACTTTGCTGGGCGAGTTGCCTGGGAAAGGTCTATGTATTGGAAACACTCATCTGGCACAGCGCATGCTGTTTGGTCAGTTTCCAAGGTACCTCGACTCTCACATCCTTGCTCTTCACACCTTCGCTCGACTGTTGTGAAAGCCACATTCAGAGCGTACGCCGAACACTGCCAGACAGTCGTGGCACGGATGTTGGACATGTATAATCTATAGAATGTGATGACTTCCCCACACAATAGGATTTTAGTTTATATAATCAATCACACCTCCATTGAATGGAGTTTTCCTCAAAACATTGTGCATTTATTCCTTAAACATACCTGCAAAATAACAGGTCCAAGTTCTATTACCCACCTGCGGTTATTCGGAAATGATTTACCACAAAAACATGAAAACAATAATTAAATTAAAATGAACACTTAGAATTGCTGTCTTTATCGCGTTTCCACATATAAACCAAAATCCACCCTTGTAAGGCTGCAGCCTTAAACCTGCTGTGTACCAGGAAGATGAAGGGGGGAGGGGGGGATGTTTGTCTGCTCAATATTGCAGCAGACCAGTCAGCCACAACATGGATCTGTGTGCAAACACTTCTGTAATAAGAAATTTGTTTCTAAGTATACCTCTGCCGTCTCCAACAACAGTCTAATTTCATGGTGTGTCGTGTTTATTCTCTCAAGATGTTTGACCCTTTATGGAACAATTCAAATTTAATTTGTGGCAGGAAGATCCAAAACACAGCAGACGTAGAGTCGCACGGTTAAGCCGCCTATATATGGGAAATCACTGTAGGGCACAGGGGTCTGATTTGTTGGAAAAGCAGTTTATTTATAAGGGGATTTGTGCTGATCTGCACATAAACACAAAGCAATGGTGAGGCTATTATGCTATCACAAACCATAGTAGAATAATGTGTTTTTAATTACAGCATGCGGTCCCCTGGTTGTATACACCATTTAATGGGTATTCATAAGAGCAACTTAGCTTCACAATAGTAGAACCTGTGATGTATTTGATCACCTCATTTGCCATGCTTGCTGGCTCCAGAGCGAGGGATTAACGCCGAGGCCTACTTAGAATCTCAATCCCAGCAGTTTAAACACAACAGAGGAAACCACCGACAGATTTTCTCATAAGTGTCATAAACAGGATGAATAATGTCGAAGACACAAACGACGACATGGATCACGGAGGCACAGACAGTGCAGTGACCCTTAGGCTGCTCACTGTAATCCTCATAATACAAGGGCTCAGTTGGATGATCGATTGTGCCGAGTTTCTGCACAGCTTTCAAAGTAACATGTACTCCATTCATTTTAAAAAAACACTTCATGTTCTGTAATTCTTCAGGTGTAAACATGTTATGTAGGCTGAAATCCAGATGCTCCTTGGTATCTTCCGCAATCAGGGTTATCACTCTGACCTCTTTATATGGTATCGCACCTGTCATTAACATGTCCTCCGTGATTACATTGTAATTGGATGGTGGAAAAACACATAAAATCCAGATGGAAATGCATCCAGGAGGCATTAAAGACTCGATTACCCACAGAACCGCCGGAGCTTCATGATGATTCAGTCTAAT
Source organism: Salarias fasciatus (assembly GCF_902148845.1). Taxonomy (NCBI): domain Eukaryota; kingdom Metazoa; phylum Chordata; class Actinopteri; order Blenniiformes; family Blenniidae; genus Salarias; species Salarias fasciatus. Next base: position 28,692,863 of record NC_043745.1, on the reverse strand, counting down.
ACAGGGGACAATCGCAGATAAGACCAATGAATCGAACCAAGACTTGACCCGCACATACAAAAGTGAACATAACCAGTTTCAAACATTCCATCATATGAATCTGGCAGCTGGAGAAGACCGTGGTGCCTGCCAAGCAATACTTTTGCCTGACATTCTCTGGCAGGATCGTTGGGAAAATATTACTCCATTAATTAACATACCATTAATCTCGACACCATTTTAATCATCACTTAACATTAGAAAAACACCAACGCTCACTAATTCCAACCTCTCAGAAGGACAAGCTGTTTTTTTCATGCATATTGTGTTTTTGAAAAGTTATTGTGTTTTGGTTTTTTTAGAATGAGATTTGTTGTTATCATTTTCAACTTCCTGGGCTGCTTATCATTTTCTTCATTGTCTGCATCAATATCAAAATTAATTGCGGCCCAAATAAAATGGTACATTCTCATTACTTTAATTGGGCTTCATGCAGATCTTACAAAGTACTTCGGGCATCAAAATACAACTCATGTCTGACTTTCTCTTCACTTCAGCTGTTGCTTATATTAACTTTTGTAAAAGAAATGTATGAGGAAACTATGAGGAGATTACACAACGGTAAAGGTCAGTGGCAGATGTCAAGTTCTAACTAGTTCGTGGCTAAGCAATAACATTTCCACTGCGCTTACAATACTGCCATTGTACTCTCGCGCTGCTTTACCCACAGGAAAATCACATGTACTCACTTTACTGTGTCTCCTTGAAATATTGCTTTCAAAACCTTTAACAACTTACCTCTTGAATTTTATTTCTTTTTTTTTTTTTGAAAACACCTTTAGCTGTCATATTTCTTTTACTGATCCAGAGAATAAGTGAAAACACCTTGGGTAAATGGGACTTGCAAAAATGTAAATAATATCCACCAATTCTAAAATGTTTTCACCACATTTCTGTCTCGCCTGTGCAGAAACCTGGGGTGTAATAATTGAAGGACCGGATGTAGGGATTACTCTCAGAGTGTCAGAGTTGTAAAGTGTAGTCGATAGGGATCAGGAACTTACTCAAGACGCCTGCTCTCGATAGAGGGTGCATGCATTATTTAAAAAAATTGACTATGCGATGAGTCACTATGCAGGGCGGCTATGGAGACCATAGTAACCAGTTCCTTAGGTAAGTGCATACTTTCACCACATCTGTCAGGATTACTTCTGTCATTTACTGCAAATCAGTTAGCTGTGATAAAGCTGGCAGCGGAGGCACAAAGAGGAAGTGAGCAATATCAGTGCTGCTATACTCTAATCATGATCAGATCGACAAGGAAGACAGGTCTTCATTGTACCTGTCTGCGGTGCACTCCGCTTGATGGGCTTCTGTCTGGCCCCTGCAATTGCTGCTCACAGCAATTTCTTCTGTTTAATGACTCTAACAGATTGGAGATAAACAGGTCAATTGGAACTGTTCCCCAATAATTTTTGTGCACTTGTGCTAAAGTGAACAAAGTCAATGAGTGCAAGACTATAATGTATCTGGTCCTTGTTAGGATCAGTTGAGGGATGTGTTCATGATCACTTAGAGGATGATTGCTTGCCTAATATGCTGGTGTTATTTATGCACTCATTATTGGTGATGTGAGAGTGTCAATCTGAGCGTGGTTCTCTGCACCGCGTCGGTCCAGACTGAAATATTAGGTCACCTATTGGCCGGGTTCGTATCCACATGGGAATTCATCTCAATTCATGTGCATAATTTTCAAACTTTTTCACCAATGCAGCTCCACGCCAGTAGCTTCCATCAAAATCATCTGTATATTTTGGATTTAATGCAAATTTGCGAAGAACACGAGACTATAGGAGGTGAATATGATTGACTGAATACCTGCAGAAAATGAGCACATTCTCTTTGATGTAAGCATGCCTATGATGCATTTATTGTGACGGACAGCACCATCTAAACGTACAGGCTCGCAGAGCTGCCAGCATGCCTGTGATTATGTTTATTACAATTGTGGCTATGTAATTATAGATATACACTTTAAATGTCTGCTTGGATGAGAGAGATATTTATAATCCCAAATCATTGTTTTCGATTATGTTAAAATTAGAAGTGTTATATGTGCTTGGAGAACAATAAAGTTTTCAAAGTTTACTTCCTAGTCACATACTTCCTCACCAGTGCGAGCCATGAATCCTTAGTCCTCACACTGCAGCGGACTGGTCATCCTTTTGCTTAAACTTACAGAACTCAGAAATCAACTATATGGGCAGCATATTTAAATGAGTGGGATGGAAACAAGCACCCTCTGAGACACATATTCTCTGTAAATGCTGCAACAACAGGAAAGGAAAAGTGCTCACCCACCAGCTCTCCAGTCCAGCTCTGCTTCACTTCATTACTCCTAATTGACAATGCATTTTTTTTGTATACTAGATTTTATTACTAAGTTACTAGACCATTATTATACTCGACACATCAACATGGACTTGGGAGGAGTGTAAATAAACAGTAAACAGGAAAGCTACTCATTATATCGCCTGACTAACTGCAATTTCCAGTAGACATGTCACATGTGTTAAAGAAATTCTGAAGCTTGAAAAAAGAAAAAGAAAAAGAAAGATCTGAATGAATAAAAATGATAGTGCACTATTCTAATAAATGGAGGAAACAGTGCAAGATAAATTTGAACTTTTTTCTTGTGCAACAATTCAGTCTCATTTTATTGACGGGATTTCCAGATTTTACAAATACTGACCAACATCCTTAATTTATGCAAATAGAAAAAGTCTGTTTAAAACAAACATCTGACAGTTCTGTATGAGATCACCTTCAGTCATTTCTTATTTGATTTATGTATTAGATACGATTATACTCATCATACAACAATATATGGAAATTATGGTTAAAAAAGTGTCCCACTTGTGAAAACAGACTTTTTAAAACAGGTCAACCACTATTTTGAAAAACTGGGGATCTAACCGAGACAACAATTGAGAAAAGTAAGCACTTATCAAGTAGAACACCTAAAAAAAACTTTTCAGCCTCAGCGCGACAGAAGAGGCAGCTTTTTGAGCCGCAAAGTTTCCAGAGAAAGCTGCTTGTCGATTATTAATCAAGAATAAACATAAGGAGGCCGGGATAAGGCAGGTGCAAGACTTGTGCAGCTCAATCAAACACGCAGGTGACAGCAATGAGGTCCAACCGCCGTTCATAAAATCCACAAAGTAGACATCATGATCCAGAGAGAAGTAACTCTGATAGCTGGGTAGGAATCAATCTCACTGCACAGCGAGAAGACGCCTGTTTGATTCTTTGCTTGTTGAACTTTTTGTGTGGAGCTTGCATGTTTTCCCTGTGTTTTTCCAGTGAAAAGACAGGCTTGTTGGATGTATTGAAGACTTTAAATTGTGTGTATTTATTTGTGATTGTGGTTTGTCTGTGTTTTCTGCTGTGCTATGCTGGCAGCCTGTGTGCATAATCACTGGGATTGATGACAGCTGCGTGTGACCATGAGATAGAATTTCATCTCTACTTTATTTTATTTTTACGTCTTCTCGTTTTTTCTTTTTCTTTCTTTCTTTTTTTTTTTGAGTCTCTTCTCAACCCTACTGTGTTTATATTGTTGGTCCTGCCATATATTGTGATTTAACCCATTTGAAAATTTCAGTCAGTTTGAGATCACTGTCAAGATCGTCTTGGTTTTTTTTATTTTAATGTTTCAACTTACCCCTGCTTTGCACTTGCCATAATGGCTCCCCTGTGAAAACCATAATAAGAGAACAATGAATAAACGGATTCTGCTTTCAGTTTCCTCTTGTTTACAGAGATAACATTGTGATATTGAACTTGGATGCCAGACAGTATCCTGGTTTCATGTGTGTCTTCTGACTCCAGAAATAGACATAACTCATAAAAAAACCACAGGTTGTTTCAGAAACATCGACTCGACTGGCAGAAAACCAAAAGACGGACATGCGCCTGAAAGAAGAGGTCATGAATTCACAGCTTGTGAGTTTATTATGAATGTTTTATGGGAAGAACACGTTTCATTAGTCAACAGTTGTGGTTACATTTTGCTGATGCTGGCGCGTGGAACCCATAGACTGTAATAGACGTAATAGAATGTGATCCTCAATTAGCGGGGAGAGGAAACTCATTAGGAAACAATTACAGTCGCACATTCCTGTGAATCCCCCACAGAGCCGTCTTGTTGTCTTGAGCAGTCTAGCTGTCCCAGGTTGCTGAATAAAAATCTGCAAAGGAGGAAAGTGAAATGCATCACTCTGCACCTGTGATTCCTCCAGACCACCTCTCCCAGCTGCAGCCCCTTAAAGGCTGGAGGTAAGGATTGCACCCAAGTATCTATTATGGATAAAATAGAAAATGGTTTCCAGGTAAAAGCACCTTGTTTTGCTTGTTGCCACTGCGACCTGGATGTGGATGAGCAGTGGAAAAATGAATAAGGGGAATCCTTGGGATATTCAGTGTGCTTTTCTTTTGCAGGAGAAAGATCATGTTCGAATCTAAAGGATTCACAAGAAGTGAAAATGGTATTCATGTTGCTTCTTGTCAGGAAATATATACTTTCTTAAATGAACTGCTCCATGTCGTAATCCACCACAGTGGCTAAGTGCAACGCGAAGTCCATGAAAGGGTTAAATTACAAGATGTGCTGGAGACCGGCAGAAAGGCAGACCTTCAAGACTCCACACTTAGGTTGTTCGAAAATCAATCAAACATAATTTTCGAGCTGCTATGAAAAATGTAGCCGTTGCTCAAGAGGTCTTGAAGAAGAAAGTCGTTCCCAGCGTGCACAGCCGGCATGCATTTCACACCATTCGTAGATACTTGTAACTGACTGCTGTGCTATATGTGGCTGAATGAGACAACAAACATTCCCATTTCCTAAACCATTCTAAGGGCAAGGAGCCAGCAGTGGATAAATGAACATATGAAAAGGCATGAATCGGGCTCTTGCTTGAGGTGCTCTTGACGTTGTCAGGCATGTGGTCTTGTTTGCTGTGTTTGCCACGAAAACATGATTATTGGCAGCCGCCGTGTCAAACGTCACACAGTACAGAACCAACAACAACAACAACAACAACAACACACGACAGTGATTTCTCAGCTGAATAAGTGCTTTTCGGGAAATGTGGCTGACTGAGAGTCTGGCAACATGAAATATTTTCCTCTAACTCAAGGTGACATAAATGCATGCAAATGGTGGCGTAGTGGTTCGTCCTCTCGCCTCATGGTGAAAAGACCCAGGTTTGATTAGCGAGCCAGGGCCTTTCTGTGTACGGATGACATGTTTTCCCTGCGCGTGAGTTTAATTTGACTACACTGGCTTCCTCCCACAATCCGGAGACATGATGACTAAACTGCCTGAAGGCAACTTATTAAACCGTGTCGGATCAGCTCGAACGCCCTGTAACGTGAACTTGGGTAAACCGGTTACGGAAGACGAATGCCTACATGAAACTTCAATTACTACAAATATAAACAACAGCAAGATTAAGTTTTACTAAGATAAAGATAACCACAGCAGGTCGCATAACTGAAAAACTTACACCCAGTGACCAATTCTGACATGAAAGCATTGGAGTGTTTTATAAAGGAACAATAAATAAAGTGAAAAATTTTATAGACTTTATTAAAGCCCACAACTTTACAACTTCATGTTTTAATGAAATTGATAAATAACTGTAAGTAATAAATGTTTTGATGATGTAGAGCAGACAAAAGTGTGAGACTATCATAAATTTTTCACATGCACTGGTTGCCAAGAGCAATTAGAAGTTCTCCTTCGAAAGTGAAAGTATCGAACTAGCACCTGTCAACAAATGTCCTTTATTGCTGATGGATCTGCTGTTCACACTAAATATTTTTTATTGGGGATTCCAACCTAAATTTATTACTCAGTTTTTGGCAGAGTTTAACAGGGCTGTTAGTTTAGAGTTAAGTGCTTGAGTTTTCAATGAGTTGATTTCAAAATACTTTACACTAAATCCTATAAAGCATCCAATGTGTTTTGTGTGTTCTGTCGTTTCATTACTGCACAAAAAGATGTATTTTATTCCCTCTCTCATAAAAAATAGTCGAGGGAATTCTTAGATTTGTCTTTATAATACGCATAGGCACAGGGCAAACCTCGTTTTGCTATTATGCTTTTTTTTTTTTTTTCAGAAGTGTAGCCGTCACTTCAGACAATACATGATGCCCTGTCACGGTTGCAGCGTTTGTCATGAAACATCCTCATGATCTAAACTCATTTCCAAGGTTTGGGTCATTGTGAGCAAGCCTAATTTTACTAAGTTTAAAAAAAACACTTCCTCATTTCTATTCATTTTCATCTATTTTTCTCCCTCGGTTGATTTCCATTGGCGTATATTCTCAACAATAGTTTTCATTTTGACAAATAGGGGGCAAATTTACGGCACCTCGTTCTGAGAGAATGACTCATTCTCTGTTGTAGACCCATGATTAAAACTGATAAGTGGGTGTATTTTACATAAAAGTGTAGCTGCAACAATGACTGCACACCTACATGGTGATCTTGGTATTTTGCACAAGAGGGTATTTAAAGTAGCTCATGTCCGATGTTTTTCCTCCATGGTGACATTATCATTCTGGCTTCCCCGACAATGACAAACGCAACACATCTCTTGAAACAGACATGTGTCCATGCACTATTATATATGATTTAACATTTTTATAGAAAGTAGGACAGATTTATCACAAAATCCTGAAATGCCAGATGTCTAGGACTTCCTCAGGCTGTAATCTTAATTAAACTTATTCTGATTATTATTAAACAAGATAAAATGCATAAAGTCTGAGCTACACTGGAGCTACACTACAACTTCAAATAGAAAGAAGTTCTTATGGGCAGCAGAAAGAAGATGAAAAAACACTGAAAATGTCATATTTCTCATTTCAGTGCGGCGGCTTTCAAGACGGCACACGACGCACAGGCTGTGTGGACCAAACAACTGAACTGTGTGAATAATAAGTGAGCACTTTTGGAACAAAGATTTTAAAGACTTCTTCATCCCTTTGTGCAATGCAACTCATATTTCATCAAAAATGCATCTGATCGTGAAATTGTAGCAAATCCTAGAAGACTGCTGGATCCAGCTGCTTTGTACCTGAGTCTGTTTTACATTTTTATGCAGAGCAAAATCAGTAAAATAGCCCAATAAGTGTGCCGATGACTAATTATCCACATCCTCTTGGTAAATGTGAAGCTTCTTGGCTAATGCATGACAGAGACTGCCATGTAGATGTTTGACCTTTAGAATGACACATTAGTGTCTGTGTAGGCATTTTCTTGCCTTCTACTCTCCTCTTCACAAGTTTTCATCTCTGCCAGAGTCATAATTACGTGGAATCATATTAGTTCAGTGTAAATTGTAGCCACGGTTGGAGCCAGTGGTCTAATGGTTACTGGTTACTAGGAATCTGTAGCTGCTCTCACTGCTCTGAATGGGATCACTGTACAGTTCCAATGTACCTGAAGCAGATTTTTGATAATTTCACAGCTCGATCTAAAATGTATGATTCAAGAAAAGATTCAAGGGAAATTATATCTGATCATATGTTTAGCAGTAATAAAACAAATACAAAAGGGTTTTTTTGTGGAGTTTCACATTTATACATATTCATAAATGAGTCACTTAGCAGTGAAATACTGGAAAGATAAAAAAAAAAGACTAAGAAATCCTTTATGAGTCACACGAAGAACATTTAAATTAAATGTATCTTCTGCATTTGACCTATCTTAAATCAGCACTGGAGGGTTTGTGGTAAGGGAGCTTTACTCAAGGCTTTTCAATTTCTCCCTCTGAAAGCCATTCCATGGCCAAAGGATTCAAACTAGTAACTTTCCAGTTCCAAGCTCAAGTCAGTCATCCAAGGTTTAAATCAAAATAAGTGAGAAATACAGTGGATTATTAATCTCCTGCAGTTATCAGGAGATGACCTTTGAATGCAGCATTTTCTTACCAACATCATACAAATGTTGTTTACCATAGCCTGTCAGTTTACAGCCGCTGGAGCCCATGTCAAGTATCTCATAACTTTGCATTGCTTTATTTAAGAGGCACAAGGTCAGATCAGCCCGTGCAGAGTAGGATCTTGCTTAACTGTCTTTCCCTGGTTCACAGCGATCTTTGACCGGGATCCATTTCAGCCAGAGTAGTCAGTCTTTCTGGCTTTCACATCAGTCAAAAAAAAAAAAAAAAAAAAAGGGAGGGAATGTTTGACCTTTTTCGGTGCAAGGCCTGGAAAGTGATATGTGATTCAAATGTGACGGGGAAGAAGAAGAAGAGAAAGAAGAAGAGAAGAAGAGCAAGGAGCTGCAGAAAGCAAAGGAAGAGAGCGCATTACAGTCAGGAGGAAGGTATGAAGACAGAGAAGGCATTTCTTATGAGGGATATCTCGCACTTTTGGAACCTTGAAACTCTAATCCACCCGTGATATCTTCTTTGATCAAACAACCTGTCAATCAATGTACTAAAGATTATCATGAATCACATTATACCTTTGAAATGCCAATCGTCTGGCAGCGAGGGAAGCTCTGGGCAGAGGCAGAAATGCCATAAAAATAATTTTTGCAATAATTAGAAAAGCTCAGCAGCCACCATATGATATTTTTGTTCTTGCCATATGGCGAATCAAAAAAAAAAAGAAAAACCTTGAGCAAGCATTTAACTTTTAGCTCATCAGCTTAAAGCCCTGACGTTCTGTCCTCACACATATCAAACTACCTTGTTACTACCTTGTTAAGTGAATCAACACATGTTCCTTCAAGGAATTCAAAGGTTTGATTTCACAGAGATTTTTTTTTTATTTTTTTTTTTTAGATAAACATTTCCCATTCAAATTTTCACACGTATGCATCTAAACTTTTAAGCTGGAGATGTCTGATTAAAAGCTGTGATTAGTATTCAGGGTCCACAGCATGTGTGATGCCAATTATCCACTGGGTCATTACCACTCTTGAGAGGAGTTGCGCTGGCAAGGGATTTTAAGGGGAAAGGGGCCTAAATTTTCATCAGCATTTGCAGTGGCTCTTTGGCGGTATTGACAAGGAACAAATGGAACCAATGTTCTCAGTGGGATACAAAAAGAAAGAGTGAGTCGAGCTATACAAACAGAAAATGCTTTCTATTTATACATCAGTAGACTATTAAAGGTGTGGATGAAAGATTTCTGCCCGCACTTCGTGCGTCTAATTCAGAGTATTCGAAAGTAACGCAGCAGTGTCAGGGTTTTGGAAAAGACCAAGACAACTCTAAAGATTTGATTATTACACAAGTCCAATTTTAAGCGCACATTTGCTTAGGTAGCAGGTGGTACAGTATCACGAGCAGCAGGATTCAGCTCATGTGATAATAGCCTCGCTGATGTTTTTCTCTGAGTCAGCTGATTACAGGAAGTGAGGTGAGAAGCAGAGTAAAAATAAGTATTCATTCCAGTTATTGTTTCTCTTAAGAGGGCATAAAGTATGTCGTTCAGTCATTTTAGATGTTAAAAGGGATTTAGATAACTGGAGTTTAATTATTTTTGCATGATTTGGTCCATTCTAACAATGATGAACGATAGCAATGGAAGTCGTGCTCTACAAATGTCTTATCAGTCTTTCAGTTCGACGTGAAGCTTACATATACCCCATGTGAGGGTGTTTGTTTTCTCCAGGTACACCAGTTTCATCACACTTTCCAAAAAACATGCATTTTAGGGTAATAGGTGACTCGACTGGATGTGTTTGGCTGTCTGTCTCCGTGTTTGCGCTGTGATGGACTGGCGCTGTTTTCAGGGGGATTCTGACATCTCACAAAATCAGCTGGGATCACAACCCTAAGTTGGATAAAGTAGTATTAAATGATGGATGGAATATTTTGTTGCGACAAAAACTCCAAACTTTCGGATAACAGGTTCTTTTCTTTACATAAAACCTTCAACTTTTATATTGATTAAAGAGGTCCTCATAGAGAAAAACAAAAAACTATTTGAACCAACCTCCTCTGCTTTTAACCAAGTCGCTCTGACTGACATCTCTCCAGAAGTTGTGACACCAACAATTTACATTTTCCTGCTCCTCAAAACCTTTTTTTAAGTTGGAAAATACATAAAATTACCTGTTTGACCTTGTTCTTTAATGGAAACGAAAGATAAACATATTTGTTTCTTGTATTATTCATGAAGCCAATTCAACAGCATGAACAAGTCAATAAGTCAGTGTGAGAATCAAACCAAGGTGAATAGCGTGATTGACTGCACCTGGTGTACGAGGAATCATAAGACCTCAGCTTTGGACACTTCCCTTAGGCTCTATCTTCGATGTAAGATTGTAGGAGGTACATCTCAAGACCAAGAGCATAAATTAGCATACTCCATTATTCATCACTTGTCAGTGACTTGACTGGCAGAAACATGAGCTACAGCCAGTTCGAAACCTACAACACAGGCTGTCGTACCACAGGGACAGTGTACATTTAGAATTAGGAGCCGTGCGGACTCCTCTGTTGCCTGAGACAAGGTCATGTGCCTCCCATCATGTGAAGTAAATAAGATTTCACTGACCCAGTGACACACTATGTCCACATTACTCCTGTAGGGTTCTGATAGAGGCGCTGATCAATACAAATGTCTTAACAATTACTTCACCGGGTGTGGGGATTTCAGGCTTTCGAAGTGTACTTTCTATCCAGTCCTACCAATTACTGTGCAGTCATGCCTGTGCTAACACACCCAAACACCTTGGAAACCCGGCAGTGTTGGAAATTTCTACTATATTGAAGCATATTTCTTGTTTTGCAGAAGAAGAAGAAGAAGGAAAAAAAAAAACCAGACACACATAGGCAGACGATGAGCAGGTAAAAGCGGGTGATGAGTTCCTAATGACTCCAGTTGGTCAGATGTGCAGGAAAGTGTTTCAGTGCTGCAGACAGTTATGTTGCCACTTTTCCCCCCCCCCCCCTTTACATCAGGGTGTCAGACTTTAAGCCGAAGTGACAGATCACTCCTTTCGCTGCTCTCTCCCAGCTCAGGACAGTGATGGCTGGATCCAGAGGCAGAAAGGTCAGGCCACCAGGTTGGTTGTGCTAATGGACTGCTGACCAGGCAATAAGCCAACCTCTCAGGAGACATTTGCAGCCTAGTTCTCACTTCAACAGTGTGGGTCCCCATGTCCTTTGCATCACTTCCATCACCATTTGCTAACACCGGGGCTTATTCTCACTTCTCCCGTCTCTTCTTTTTCACACGTGGATTCTCACTGAGTCACTCATTGTGTCGTCTATTCGGTGCCCCCTTCTCGAGGCTGCTGAAGTGGCTGAGCCCGAAGTCTTGTTCCAGGAAAATTGTGCGGCTGGTTGTGTGTTGTGGAGATGTGAAGCCCAGAGCATTTGTGAAAGTTCACCTCAAGATGGCAGTGTTCACCATGATAGACCACTCAGCCCTTCCAGTTCAACAGCTTGCCTTTCTCAGCAGAGCCACAGCCAGGAAGGCATGCTTTAAATTGAGGGTTATCTTCTGCATTGAAATTAAGTGATGATTGGATGGCAGTCGGTATTAAATGGTGGCTGAATCTGTACGGCTGAGTCTCATTTCCATTATATTAAATCTGCTATTTTCTACTTACCTTGTGTCACTTCTGACATGCCATTTTTTTGGGGGGTGGGTTGGTGGTTAGTCCTCACTGCTCTGGCTGCTTTAAAACTTGTCGAGTAAGATCATCTGATTCTAAAGTCACATCACAGCCTGCGCATTTCAACACAGCTCCCGCACCTAAACTTCAACAGGGGTGCAATTCACCAATTACGCAAAGAGCCGCGCCGCACGCCGCTCCATAGCTCTGATGACTAGGATAACTGTCAAGGTTATTTCTTATCCACAAATGCTGACGACTGGCTGCAGGGTGCAAAGTGAGGTGGACAGAGCGTGAATATGCACCCCGTGCAAACATGCTTAGACAACGGATTCTCTGTTTAGAGTGCAATTATAAGTGACTCTTTCACAAGGCTGGTATTGTATATGCCTGTTTATTCTTGGCAAGTCTGGATCCACGGGAAACTGTTACAGTGCATCTTTTGTTTTGCTCACTCTCGTGGCTTTTCATGTCCACCCCAATTATTGCAGCCTACCTGACAACAGCCTAACAGGTTGGCTCCTGCGTCTGATGCGTCCCTGTAGAGCCAATAAATGTTATCTGCCTTTTATATAATAACACACAGGGAGAAAAAAGCTAAAGGACATCCTCTCCCTCTCTCTCTCCGTCTCTTTCTTTTATTATTTTTATTTATTTATATTTTGCCACATTATCAGCAGCAGTGCTGCCAGCTTCATCATCATCACCATCACCATCATCATCACCATCATCATCATGATCTTCATCATCCCCCTCCAGCCTCGGGGTTTTGGTTAAGCGTCTCCGCAGCCTGCAGCATCTTCACGGAGCACCTCGCCACGGACAGCCCCCCACCCTCCCCGCCCCCCCCTCTCCCTTTCCCCCCGGTTCCCGGTAAGTGACGTGACTCCGGGCCAATCCCGCTGCCGCTCGCGCTGCCGACGCCACTGAAAGAGGGGGGCGGTGTCCAATGACGAGGGTCGGCGGGGTAGATGGAGGTGGGGTAGGGGGAGGGCGGGGGGCGTCGGTGTGGTGTACTTCACCACCCCTCCTATGGGTTTACACAGAGTTAGTGCAAGATATTCTGCTCTGGGAGTGAGAGTGCGAGGATAAACGGCACACAGGCGCTGCGCATCGGTGTCACTCTGACCAGCCTCCACATCCAGGTTGGCGTTTTCAAGTGGGACCCCGTCTGTGATTTCACACCTTTTTTTTTTTCTTCCTTTTTTTCTAATCCCCTAATGTCCTCATGATCTTTTTAACCTTGTGCCGACGGCGGCTGATTATTGATGGGGCTCCGTGAACTTGAAACATGACGGGACACCAGAGTCTCTGCTTGCGTTCACCTCGTCGGCGCCTTCACCTTCACAGGTAGCCGGTGGGAGGGAAGGAAAAACAACACAGAAAAGAAGAAGAAGGAGGCAAGAAGAGAGACAGAGAGAGAAAGAGAGAGAGAGAGAGAGAGGGGGAAAAAAACGCCGGTTTTTCTCGGGACCTGTACGGGAGATGAGCATTGATTTTCGGACCCGCTTCTATGGGAGACACCACAGACCGGTGAGCACCTTGCTGCGTCTGCCGGGGAGCGACGCTCGTCACCGCAGGTCGCGCAATTAGACTGAACCCTGTCCGTTCCTGAAGTTACACGGGAGAAAAGCGACTGCGACATATGCATCCTCCGATTTTTTACCCCAGTTTTGGCCACCGGCTGCTTTTATCCAAACGCTTTTATTGTATCTGATTACTCCTGCCGGGCGATTATTGTTGCTCTCTCTCCTTTTTTTTTTCTTTCTTTTTTTTTCCCATCTTTTCCGGACGGAAAGGCAGACCTGACAGAAGGGGGATATCTTTACCAGAATAAACTCGCATATGGTCGTTTCACAGGATGAGAAGACTATGAGCTGACACACTCCAGTTTTTTTTTCTCCTGCGCTGCACCGGATTTGGGTATGTAAGATAAGAATAGGTCTCGGTTGCCCACTAAGAATTCAAAATCTGACTGAGCTTAGTTTGTAGGCTTCATCCATGCCCATTCATTCGTTATAGAAGCCCACACACAACTTAAGCTCTTTAATTTTGGCAATTTGAGTGTAAAATTAATAATACTGTGTAATGTGTTGTGAAGTTTCGTGGCCATGGGGGTTTGAAGCAGTGGAATTTCTTAGTGACCATAAAATGTGGAGGATTTAAAAAAGGGAGCAACAGACATGAGTGGATGCTTAAATGGATGCTGTGTGTTTGTGATTTTATTTCCTCCTTGGTGTCTGAATCGTTTGTCTTTTTGTGCCAGTGGGTAGATTAAATAGAAGATCATGTTTGAATAATAATAATCAAAAAAGTAGATCAAACAGCTGACTGTGAGGGGGTGGGGGTGGGAGCTTGTTAATTTAATTTAATTACTGTGCATGGTGATATTAACTGAAGGGAAACTCTGTCATGTATTCATAGGTTTGTTCCTGCTGTCACATGCAAGGAGCCACTGCCTGTAACAACGCTGCATAGAGAGAGAGAAACCTTTGTGTTGCGAAGGCTGGAAACACATTAAGTGTCATGGATCTAAAAGACTATTACCTGTTGGGTGCCCTTCTCGCCTGCATATGGCTAGATCCGTCAATAGCCCAGGAGCTGATCTACCCCATCAGAGAGGAGCTGCAAGAAAATGTCCTCATTGGAAACATACCAAAGGACCTAAACATTTCCCATACGAATGCCGCCACTGGAGCAAGCGCTAATCTTGTGTACCGGCTCGTCTCCAAAGCAGGAGATAACCCACTGGTCCGCGTTTTGAGCAGCACTGGAGAGATATTCACAACATCAAATCGAATCGACAGAGAGAAGTTGTGCCCCGGTCCCTCGTTTGAGGACAGCGAGTGCTCCTTTGAAATTGAAGTGGTCATCCTGCCTAATGACTATTTCAGGCTGATTAAGATCAAAATAATCGTCAAAGACACAAACGACAATGCCCCCATGTTTCCTTCCCCTGTGATCAACATCTCCATCCCAGAAAACACGCTCATTAACAGCCGCTTTGCTATTCCTTCAGCCACTGACCCAGACACTGGCCCCAACAGTGTCCACAAATATGAGCTGATCAACGGGCAAAGTGCCTTCGGCTTAGACATAGTAGAAACGCCTGAGGGGGAGAAGTGGCCCCAGCTCATTGTGCAGCAGAATCTGGACAGAGAGCAGAAGGATACATATGTGATGAAGATTAAGGTGGAGGACGGTGGCAGTCCACAGAAATCAAGCACTGCTATTCTCCAGGTGACTGTAACGGATGTCAATGACAACAGACCTGTGTTTAAAGACAGCCAGATAGAGGTTCACATACCAGAGAATTCCCCTATTGGCACGTCTGTGGTGCAGCTTCAGGCCACAGATGCAGACATCGGGGCAAATGCTGAAATACATTATGTATTTGGGACTCAGGTGTCTCCTGCTACGAAAAGACTTTTTGCATTAAACACAACATCTGGCCTAATTACAGTGCAGCGACCTCTGGACAGAGAGGAGACAGCTATTCATAAGCTCTCTGTTTTAGCCAGCGATGGCAGCTCAAGTCCAGCCAGAGCTACTGTTTCCATAAACGTGACTGATGTTAATGACAATCCACCTAATATAGACCTGAGATACATAATAAGTCCCATTAATGGCACTGTTTTCCTCTCGGAGAAAGATCCCATCAATACCAAGATCGCTCTCATCACAGTGTCAGACAAAGACACTGACATCAATGGCAAGGTCATTTGTTTTATAGAGAAGGATGTGCCCTTCCATCTCAAAGCTGTGTATGACAACCAGTATCTGTTAGAGACATCTGCGCTGCTAGACTACGAAGGGACGAAGGAATACAACTTTAAAATCGTAGCCTCGGACTCTGGGAAGCCAAGTTTGAATCAGACTGCCTTGGTGAGAGTGAGGCTGGAGGACGAGAATGACAACCCGCCTATTTTTACTCAGCCAGTTATTGAGCTGGCTGTTATGGAAAACAACAAACGCGACCTGTTTCTCACCACTCTCAGCGCCACGGATGAGGACAGTGGGAAAAACGCTGAGATTGTCTATCAGCTGGGACCAAATGCTTCATTTTTTGATCTTGACCGCAAGACGGGGGTCCTGACCGCATCCAGGGTTTTTGACAGGGAGGATCAGGACAGGTTCCTCTTCACCGTAACAGCAAGAGATAACGGGACGCCCCCTCTGCAAACACAGGCAGCTGTTATTGTAACTGTGTTGGATGAAAATGATAACAACCCCAAGTTCACACATAACCACTTTCAATTCTTTGTGTCGGAGAATCTTCCTAAGTACAGCACTGTGGGGGTGATAACTGTGACAGATTCAGATGCCGGAGAAAATGCTGCTGTTTCTCTTTCTATCCTGAATGACAATGAGAACTTTATACTCGATCCTTACTCTGGAGTGATAAAATCTAATGTGTCATTTGACAGGGAGCAACAGAGCTCCTACACTTTTGATGTTAGGGCGGTGGACAGTGGCAGGCCTCCTTGCTCGTCAGCTGCCAAGGTGACTATCAATGTCATTGATGTGAACGACAACACGCCTATCGTCATCTTTCCCCACTCCAACACATCCTTCAAGCTTGTCCCGCTCTCATCTATCCCGGGATCAGTGGTCGCAGAAGTGTTTGCTGTAGACGGTGACACGGGGATGAATGCAGAACTCAAATACACTATTGTGAGCGGCAACAACAAGGGCCTGTTCAGAATTGACCCAGTCACAGGGAATATCACTTTGGAGGAAAAACCCGCCCTGACCGACATAGGCTTACATAGATTAGTGGTCAATATCAGTGACCTGGGATATCCTAAATCTCTTCATACTCTGGTACTGGTGTTTCTTTATGTCAATGACACTGTGGGAAACTCAACACTCATCTACGATCTCATTCGCCGCACCATGGAAACCCCAATTGACCGAAACATTGGTGAAAGTAGTGAAACTTATCAGAGCGGTGACTATTTAACGATCATGATAGCCTTTGTTACTGGTGCTTTAGTGGTGATCATTGTCATCTTTGTCACCGTCCTGCTGCGCTGCCGACACGCTTCCAGGTTCAAAGCGGCACAGAGAAAAAAGCAAGGGGCTGAGTGGATGTCACCTAACACAGAAAACAAGCAGAACAAGAAGAAAAAGCGCAAGAAAAGGAAATCCCCCAAAAGCTCCCTGCTTAACTTTGTCACCATTGAGGGCAACAAACCTGACGATCCTGCCCATGAGCCAATCAACGGAACCATCAGTCTACCCACCGAGCTGGAGGAGCAAGGGATTGGACGCTTTGATTGGAATGCCACACCTACCACCACCTTCAAACCCAGCAGTCCAGACCTGGCCCGGCACTACAAGTCCGCCTCGCCGCAGTCGGCCTTTCACCTCAAGGCTGACACGCCTGTCTCAGTGAAGAAGCATCACGTGATTCAGGAGCTCCCGTTGGATAACACATTTGTTGGGGGCTGTGACACCCTCTCCAAGAGATCCTCCACGAGCTCCGACCACTTCAGTGCCTCAGAGTGCAGCTCCCAAGGAGGGTTCAAGACGAAGGGGCCCATGCACACCAGACAGCAGGTAAAAGAGCACTTTTACTGGTCTATAAGTACTGCCTATAACTGCCCTGTTCCACAGTGCTAAAGTGCCAGTCTAGATTAGGGACTCACTCTAAGGTACTGCGAAGCAACAGAAAAAAAAAAAAAAAAAAAAAGAAGTATTGCTCAGACATACTGCTTCAGCAAGTTTCACTGTTGCTGAACTTCACCGTTAGGCAAAAGAGAAAAAGAGTAACTTGAACAACAGCTAATTATTGGAGGTGATTATGGACTCAACAGTCACTTGAGTAATTTGGGGGTGATGATTATAGACCAATGTTTTTTGTCATGATTATATATTTAATTCATATTTAACAAAAATGCAAGTGGGTGAGTAATTGCCTTGCCTTATTCTGTCTCTTCAGCACCCAGTTTAGATCGCTGGTAAAATGTACCAACATTACATTAATTGTGACTCAATGTTCTTTGTGAAAGAAACATTTTTTTCTTGCCTTTCTACTCAGATTACTGTTTTCAACATAGTGAAATGCTGCAAACATTATCCAAACAAAAACTGGAAAAAAAAAAATAGTTGACTTGTCACCTCTCCTCATGAAACTCTTGAGTGTATTCATGTTTTTTTTCCGTTTGTTTCTTTGTTTTGATGTGTATTGTAATATGACAAAAGTCTCTGTAACCTTTTAATCACCTGCAGCAAATGCAACAGTCAATAATTAGTCTGCTGCAGTAGTGTTGTGAATGTCACTGTAGGCTTGCCACATCATCTAAGCTTGAATTAAATGCCTCCTCTCAAAGCACACTAGCGAACTGAGTGAAGCTTGTCTGGAACTTGATACACATCCAATTCAAAAAGGATTAGCCAATAATGAGCCTCAAATTTCAACGTAATCCATGCTGCTTTTTATCAAAGCCTTATTAATTTTTCTGCTAATAAAGCACCACTACAAAACACGCGGTTCTAATGTAATGGAGCACACGTGGACAAATACCGCGAGCAGCAGAAAAGGAGGAAAGAGAGAGAGAGAGAGAGAGAGCAGAGGGGAAAGGGGAGGCGGAGAGGCTGCTGTCAGTGGGTCAGGCTTGACGGGTGGTGGTACTGAACCTTTAGGTGGCAGTGTTGCGCTGCATGGCACAGCCTGGCACCACGCCAACCTGCAGTGGACTTATAAATGCAAGGGAGGAGAAGAAAGGAGTGAAACCTATGTTAGTGTTCTTAGTGAAATACTCTCGCCTAATGATGCAGAGACTGCACAGGGAAGATTGATAATGGCAGTTAGAGATGTGAGTGATAAGATCTATCCGGAAGAACGAGTGGAATTACAGGGGTGACGCTGTTCGGCTCCTGCCGATGCATGCCTCCGGGTCACTGCATCTGGGGTCGCATTTAATTCATTGCTGTGAGAGGTAGCAGTCAAAAGAGGCATTCAGTGTTCCGTCATTTGCCAGGCACCATTGGTGTGTGTGCGTGTGTGTGTGTGTGTGTGTGTGTGTGTGTGTGTGTGTGTGTGTGCGTGCGTGTGTGGTTGGTGAAGTGTCAAAGAGAGCGAGAGAGGCGAGACGAGGCGATGAGATGGGTTATGGTGGCGGTGGGTGAGGTGGGGGTTTGGGGATTGCTATTCAACCCCAGAGGAGGACACATGAGATATGACACTATACTGTAAGCACAACTTCATTGATTTGCTCAGTCATCCCACAATTCCACACAAGATTTATTGGAATCAATAATTCTGACAAATGATTCGACGAAGCACACAAACAGAGCCAGTGTGTTCTATATAGTGCCACTCAAAACATAAATAATGCACTCTTATAGACACTTTTTCTCGCTCACGTTCCTCGCAAATGTTCTGTATAGTTTGATTAATATTTTTCTATGTACTTGTGTACAGCATAAATGTAATGTTTCTTGAAAATGAGGATTGGAACCTGTCTCAAGTCGTGCCTCGGTTTTAAATCTACTTTTTATTCCCTCACAGTGTAAAGCAGTTTAGTGCAATGCTCTGAATACCTACCTTTAGCCCTGTAATATGAAACATATCTGATAATTGTGCCATTGTATTCACAAAATTGTAATCAATCAACTTTACATTTCAGCGATGTAGTTTAAAGCTAGATTAAAGCAACTGCAGCATCAAGTATAAGTGAGATGTCCTGTTTCAGCAATACCCGCTCAAATATGCACAAATACGTTATGCTGGTGATACACTTTCCTATATCCATTTCTTTATTAATACAGGAAAATGTCATTTTCTACCTTTCCATTATGACCTCATATGTCTTTAGAGATTTAAAATGAAGCCTCTCAGAGCATGAAGTTATTGGTTCTCCGTCATAATTACAGCAAAACATCTTTCAGATAAAGATTCCCGCTCAGTTTCAAGGTTAAATGGCAGATATTGATTGTGGTAAAATGATTAAACTGCACTGACATGTTTTACTGGATTAGGCAGGATATGTTATCACTGCCACTGTTCCAGCCATGTTTTGATTGTTTTGTACAGTGTAACCATCCGTACTGACATGTGCACGTCATCTTCATTTCATGCGTATTGATAAATAGATGTCTATCTACTAGGTTGGGATTTCTGCCTGCATATTGAATGAAAAACAGAGAAAATGTTAGCTATAACTGAAAAATAAAATAGGCTTTAAAAAAAAACAATTACTTCTGAATGAATCTTTAAACAGACCATATATCCAAAATGCAATATCATCAGATTATCATATCATATTCTCTGCAGAGTAGAAGCTTTGGAAAGAGATAACAACTGCATTATAAAATGATTTCTCATATACAGACATGACAGTGTAATAATGAAATGCATCAATAACTTTTAAAAGTATTGCAGGTTATTTTTTTAATTTATTTTTTGGTTGAAAAGCGTTATTTGATGTGCTGCATTTCAACTATATTTGGCACAGTTGTGAATTCTTACACTATTTAAAAGCATATACAAAGGTATATTATAGATTAACTGAAATTACTTTGCTCCGTTAATTAGCAAACTCTGATCTATTGCTGGCTGAAGTTTCCATGAAATAGGCAAATGAGGAATACGGGGATGTTCCAGACGAAGACACGCTTAAAGCTGAAGGTAATAGCTTTTAAAATTGACCTCCTGTCTTAGAATTGAAGAGCTATTTTCTTCCTCTTGTTAAGAGTCACTTCTATGCAACATCGGCACGAATCGATAAGTAAGGAAACTGAAAGGAAATTGATAAACCAGCAGGCAGAGCGCAAAGCATGAAGGTTTCAGCTGTGTCGTGTTCTCAGAGGATCCGAAAGATATAAGAATGGCATCGCATACGAACGCCTAGCGAAATCAGCTTTACTGAAACCCCAAACTTTGCTCTCAGCAACAGAAGCAATCCTCGCCTTTCCTTTCTTTTTTCCTTACTTATTATTTAGCCTCCAGGGACCTGCATTAGTGTAAACAACACTGGAGAGAAAAAAAAAAAAAAAGCATGAAAACACTGTCCTAGTTTCACAAGGCAACACAAGCATCTAAGAAACCAAGTATAATCATCACCATCAGTCTCACTCGCTTCCTGTCAGTAGTCTGAGACGTAGATGTGTTTCACTACTACAGCGCGAGCCCAGTGGCTACGCATTAACTATGTACTCCTCATCAGATACCGTGGCTCATGTTATGAACGCGTTAACATGGTTTTCCGGAGGGGTGCACGGTTTGAAAATAGTCACTGAGACAGTGCATGAAACATCATGCATAATCGATTACAATCCACATTTTTAGTTCTCTCTCTATTTACCAATAACCTTAACATCCAGTGGCGCATGTGATAGTAAATTACTCGATCATTTGTTGTGTGCATATCTACATCTGTATTTACGCAACGGCAAATGAACACGAATGTGTATTCGCCTTTCTCCCTGCACTTTGTGTTAGCGAAATGCATCATGCACTTATGCAATGGTGAGCCTTACGTAGTTTTAAGTCGTGCAGGTATGTGGTTAAACACCTCATGGGTAAAAAGTTTTCATTGCTGTGGTTTATCAGTGTGTTTTTTTTTTTTTTTTTTGGTTATTTGTGTGACATAGCAGAAAGAAAAGATGCAAACACTGAAATTACTTTACACTACTCCAGTGTGCTCTTCTACACCAGAAATCACAGCTCACCTCGAGGGACATATAACTGCTCCCTTCTGTGCCGTATCTGTAGTTTGAGTGCATATAGAACAAACGGCAACATATGCTCCATGGTTGACAAAATCCGAGTAGTTCTAGAGGGCTTTTTATTTATAATTTGGACCTGTTTTTCTGTTTGGATCTGACTGGGGTAACACATTTTCTCTAGTTGTGACACTACAATAACGGTAATAAGAAGATTTATATTACAGCATCAATCACAGACAGTTAGCAGACTATTAGATATTGCCGTAGATGGAGTGTTCATTTTAAAATGCGGGATGCGAAAAAAAGAAAAGAAATAAAGACCTTCAAGGAACAACCGGGAATCCTTAACGTGGTGTTCCTGGAGTTGTCTTGTCAGTAAATTTAATGAATGGACGTCCTATGCAAACAGGAGTTTGTACAGACCATTGTAATTATGGAGCCTTGAGGGAGTCGTCCTTCTTGTGCAGGTTCATTTGCCACATTAATAAGAGGATTAGTAGTATGTACGGGGGCTGATGGCAGCAGGAGAAGTTTGAGAAGATTAATGAACTATGACAATGTTGCACCTGAGGGGAAAAGTCTGTTGCAATATCTTCTGGGTTGTGCTGACACAGAGTTTGGCGGAATGAAAGAGGAAGATGGAGAGAGGCCAGTGATTGTTGCCGACTGTGATCATACATCCTTCTCCTCAGCTATCCTGTCATTTAATCAGGATCCTGGGTTTGTGATCTCCTGCGCTGTATGTGCCCTTGGTACTTTTGACTGATGATGTTCCAGTGGGTTTGAAAATTTCCTGAAAATAAATGCGGCTCTTTTGTTTGCTGCAGATATGACTAAACGATTAAACTGGATGAATAACTATGAAGACATTAATTAACCAAATCTGTGAGCAAACTGTGTAATCTGAAGTTGAGTCTGTTGCCAACATTATTTCAATAATTAAGCCCAACTGCAGCTTGATGCAGGAGGGAATGACCTGACTACAATCTCTTATTGAGTAAAACAGGGCAGATCCTCAAAACAAATGTAGCCATCCGCAGATCGTAAGCCAATAAGTCTGGGAGTGAAGTTTCTATCAAAGCTTTAAATCATCAGCAGAGGATTTGCAAGGCTCTTTACGGCAGAGAACATTGTATTTCTTTAAAAAACTTGTCATGTCCTCTATGTCTAGGTGGGTAAAAGGAAATGAAATGGATTGTGGGCTATACCAAGGTAGTGGGTGTGAGTACTATCAGAGTAGATTATTGCCCCAAGGGGGATTCAGTTTTGTCTGCACAAAACAACAAAATAAATCAAAGCTCCCTGTTGGTACACTGGCTGAACTGTGGAGTTCATTTATATGTTTTTATTTTCCCCAGTTGATAAAAAAAATGAAGTGCTACTGATTTTTTTTTTTTTTTTTTTTTTAACATATTTCTATATTTATTTATTTATAACCTTTTTCTTTTTGTTGGTGTCTTTAACTGCGAGGGGCAGGACTGCCAAAACACAGATGATGGCAAATTACCAGGAATTACATTTGTGTTATATTTTTTTTAATTGTCAAAACCTTATTAACTTTAATTTCTGTTTGAACATTTTCATACCACATGTTGAGTGATATTTTCTCATTACACTGTTCTGTGACACACGTATATCTATATAACACAGTTTTGATAATGGCAAATATTGTCTTGTATCAAAAAGTCTTATGTGTCTGTGAAAATGTGATTTTCATTTGTTTTGTTTTGTTTTTTTTGTTTTCTCGTGGTTTGTTGTTTGTCCATCACTTTTGGCTGGCAACCCATTCATCACAAATTTATCATCCATTTCTGCCAATTCTCAAAGCTAATTGGTTGATGATCAATCTCCAGGCTGTTCGCTTTGTGACTTAACGCACAAAAGTGATTGCGGCTTTTGTGGGACTGTCATTACTTATTTCATCTCCATGTTTTCACCAATCCACTAAACACATTTCCCATTTTTCTGAGGCAATCAATCAAGTTGACATACTAGCTTCATGTTTTTCTCCAACACTGCATGATGACAAAAAAGACAAAGTGCAGCTTAAAACACTTCTTAGGTATCAACGCTTCATCCGAAATCTCTCAAATTTTCCTCAAAAAAAAATACGAGTAGAGGGTGGAAGAAAATGTTTCTTGACTGCTTGCTTGTCTACAAAAAAAAAAAGAAGAAAAAAATTATATTAAAAGATGAAGTTATGATGCTACTTCATTGTTTGAATGCCCCCCGCCCCTTCCCACCTCAACACCCCATCTCTCCTCTCCACCCCTCACTTGGCCCCTCCTCCCTCTCCCCGCTCCTTATCTTCCCCGTCTCCAGCCCTAACCTTTCACCCATGTTTTACCGGGGTCAACGCCGTTACATGTGATGTTAAATCACCAAGGGTGTGTTCACCTTTGTGTTCTGATCGTTTGTGACAGACGAGGCCGCCCTGTGCTTCGCGTTCAGCACGCTTTGCCCAACTTTTCGTCCTCTGTCCGCGCTCCGTTCCAGAGAAAACCGGTGTGCGGGTAAAAGATGGGCAAAGTGGTGCTGTACATCCTGACATGACAAACCCAGAGGGAAACGTGTCCTTGTCATTGGGCTGTTGTGTCAAGGAACAGGCGCAGGCCGCTGCTCTGTCACGAGCGTGTGCCAGTGTCTAGACTAATAGTTGTGATTATGGCATTGCCAGCCAAAACCCCCCTCAAGCAAAGAGCCACACTTGACTTGAAATGTGACTTCCATTGACTGCTTTGCCACGGGGCCTCATAGCTCACAAAGACTCTGTAACCCCTCATCAATGTAAATCTTTCTTGTATATATGAGATGTTTCATGTAAATTGAACTCCTGGTAATCTTGCCTAATGTGCTGTGTTAAACAATAATGGACTATTTTTCTTTTGTATTATTTATTTACCCTGCTTTCTCCATTTCCTTTTCTTTCCACTGCTGGGTATACATTAATCACATCTGAAATAAACTCTTCCAGTTCGTCAGTACACTGCAACCCCCCTATTCTGTTTCTAAAAGCTTTATTTGAACAGTGCTATCCTACCTTTATAATTTCATAATAAATGTTTCAAAGAGATCATCTCTTTCTTGTTTTGAATTTGTTCTCTTTGTGATGTTGTGATAAGACATTATGTATAAACTGGGATATGATTCAGTCAAGCTACCATGTGTGCACCGGTTCTAATCAGCAGCTCCCTGTAAACAAGTGCTTCATCTGATTATTGCCAAGTTGTGTATTTTAAGAAGTAAACAGATATTCCGGCTAGACCGATCTGTCAATTTAAAAGAGGCACACAAAATCACTTACACATACACACACACCCAATCTAATAATTCACTTACAGTGTGGAATTTCCATTCAGAGTTAATTTAAGGAGCCAGTTTGATTTGAGGGAATTATACAATTTCGTCTCCTTGTGAGTCACATGTATTCTTAATGTTCTGCATGTGGTTTGATGGCGTACCGACTGTAGAGCTTAGCCTAGCTGACCTAAATACATGAATGTCAATGGGATCATGTTAGCAGCTGTTTCTGAACATGCGATCCTGAGAGTTTTATACATGCCAGCCTCGCGTCAAAAACATCTCTATTCATTACTTTAACATTTTCTCTCGCCTATACAGGTCATGATGAAGGGATCATTTCTATCCATCTGTAATAGGAAATGAGGAACTTGTTCGACAGCTTTTTCATGTTTCATCCAAAGCTGATTCAAGACCTCAGCTGTTCCGGTCTGACGTTCATGAGAGTTCCTTGGATAGTTACAGTCTTTTAAGTGTGAAACTACCACTTCGTCCCTGATCTCAGACACTGGAGTTGTGCTCAGAAGTGATCTCTTCACTGCACGTGTGAACTGGAGGAGTCATTATGGTGGATGTTCTCTCCATTGCTCACAAAACCCTTTTATAACTACTCCTCAACTTTACAGTGGGTATATATATATATCTGTGCTCTTCGCACGTGTGAACGTGCACACTGATCTGACAACTAAAAGGAATACCATGAGTTTGAAGCTGGATAGTATTTTCAAAAGGAGCAGATCTATTGTTAATCATGTTTCTCCCACACATTTGTATTATTTTCATGCAAGAACACAGAGTGAAACATGTGACGAGCGTCAAAAGCCGGCCTGTTCATTTAGTTACTGGTTGTTTCTAATGCACACAGTCATCTTCATCGT
This sequence comes from Salarias fasciatus, assembly GCF_902148845.1. Classification (NCBI taxonomy): domain Eukaryota; kingdom Metazoa; phylum Chordata; class Actinopteri; order Blenniiformes; family Blenniidae; genus Salarias; species Salarias fasciatus. Next base: position 28,667,381 of record NC_043745.1, on the reverse strand, counting down.
TGTTACCACCAGCATCATTATACCAAACAACAATGAACTAAGTGTGCTGAGTGTCTACGGAAGGTAAAGGAAAAGAAACTGCTCCCATTCCTATTTTTTTCCGCCACATGGAACTTTTTGTACTGACACTTCTATTTATTAATCTCCTGCTACCTTCCACTTTAAGAAGCATAGATGTGTCACCTCTTAACTGGTGTTTGCAGAGAGGGGGAGAGAGGGGTGAGTGTGGATTTCAAAGTGCCACGCCAACACATCTATGGAAAGTAGGCCTAACTCAGCTTAATCTGTCCACTCCGTTTGAAAGCCAGAAGCACAGCTTAGTCTGCATTTGAGTGAGGAAGAGGAGGAAAAAAAAAAGTGATAAATAAATAAATAAATATAGGCTTTAAAGTTTGACCTCATCTATACGGTCACTTTCAAAAAGCTGTGTGCACTTACCAGCTGGAATTTGAAACCCGACTTCTGACCCTGCGTATAATCATATTGCGTGTCCTGTCCAGGAAAAGGGGGGCAGTTTGGGGGCAATGCTTATGTTGCATCTTGGAACAATTTATCAAAATATGTTGTTGATAATTCCCAGTTTTGTGGCCCCCCAATTTTTACCCCCAAATTCAGCAGGTTACTTGCCTGATTGGAAGACTGTAGATGACATTGACCGTTGAAAATGCTTTGCCCATCGCCGAATTCCTCAAGGTGCTTTTCCTGTTTTCTGCTCTTTTCACAGAGCGAATTTGCAGGCAGATCATGCTGGAGATGGTCTCAGATGTGACCTCTATATCCATAATCTGGTTAATGCAGGAATGTGAATAGTCAGTTCTTTTCCCTCTTCAAAGTATCTTTGCAAATGAATATTCCAGTAGCAGGATGCAACATGTAGGTTTTACCAAATAAGGAAGCAATTAACAAAGTGCACACAAGACAAAAGTGTTGTCTCACACAAGGTTGAGACTGAACCACTCCGGCAATCAAATGCATTAAATTTTGTATAGACGTCTCACAGAGAGCCTGTCTATCCACTGCAGTGAGCAGGCAGACGATTTATAACCCCAGCGCTCGCATTGTTCTGTTATACAAATTTGTCATCATGAAATTGAGTGCACATGACAGAGCATAACATCCACTCCAACAGTCATCCACACAGGGGATGATGTCACATGCCTTTTTAACCTTGTTTGGATGGAAACCAAATTCATTCTGTTCTTGGTCTTTCACCAGCAATGTCCTCAAAGCGGCCCCTTGTTTTCCGTATGCACAGCCACTGCTACGCGCTAGTGGATCGGCCAGTAAAGGTGATCGCGCGATGAGCTGTAGGTGGTCGAACATATGATTCACTTTGCAGAGAAGCGTTTAGATCCTTATGTAAAAGCAGAGCAGCGCGACAAGCTAAAAATACTGCGTGTGCAGTTCTGAATTCAGAATGTACAGTTTTAATTATAGGTATGAAAAGTAGTAGTATTCATTATACAGAAATTATGTCCTCTGAGAGGCTGTACTGATTATATTTGATCATTGCATTAGTTAAAGTGAATTTGCTTGGCTCCGTTCCACCGCTGTTTACTCGAGAGTGTACAGTTTGGGAAAGATTCAGGCTTCGACTTCGCATTCATGCTAGAATATAATCATCAGCGCCAGAGATGGAAACAATTCTCAACTACGCTGAGTATTAGACCTCTAATGTGCCAGAAAGATTGAAGCACATCATTAAAAACTTCCTTTCTCAGGTTCACCTTGTCTCTTTTGCGATGTGGCAATGCACTTCTCTCAGTCATAGAAATCTATTTGTACAGCGAGAGCATGAGCAGCTAAAATTAGGAAGAAGCGGCACTTTCTCATTAGTAATTTGCAATATGCCGACACTTCTGTGAAATGACAGTGAATTTACAGTAAAGGTATCAAACTAATTTTAGTCCAGGGGCCACATACAGCCCATTTTTCATCTCCAGTGGGCCTAACAGTAAAATGATATAAACCCATAAAAAAAAAGAATATTTCTCTTAGATTTTGGTGCAAAGAAGCATGAGAGGAATCAGGAAAGAAATGTTTTTAACATTTTTTTTAAATTTACCATGCTTGTTATTGTAAGCTTAAAGCATGCTGTCGATATGGAATAGAGAAAAAAAAGACAGATTAAGAAGCCGACATGAAGCCTTTACTATTGATTTGATAACTCTAATGTCAGGTGAGGCATACTGAACAACTGACAGATGAATACAAGGATAATTTGAAGAACAGGATATAAAGACTCTAATGATTTTTGCGAACGTATTGACTTCACTGAGCGTGCCTACATATGCTTCATTCTCATATCTCTCCATGAATCGACAGATGCCTTTTGAACAGAGCGCCTTGGCCGGAAGCTTCACTAAATTAGTCATCTTCCCGACGTCATTTCACTGAATTAATATCAGGATCAGTCGGGCATTTGAAGAAGCTCCAACAGTTTGGCTATTTTATTTCCACTCTTCCTCTGCTGCCGATGCACGGGCTGCCGTATTTCCCTCTAGTCAGGGCACGGTGAAGTCCCACTGATGCTTTCCCCCACGGGTAATCTTTCTTTAACCAGTTGATGATATTTTCCATTTTGTTGAGGGGGGGGGGGGGGGGGGGGGGGGGGGGGGGAAATGAAGAAAAAAAAAAAATAAGGTGAGTGCGTTTCCCAGATTGAATCCCCAAATGTACTTGACACGAGACAAAGAGAAAAACTATTTTCATTTTCACCCTTAACAGCTGAGAATCCACCAGGACAGTCGTGAGTTATGCAGCGAGCACGGAGGCAGGGAAAGTCCATTCACTGCGGTTTGCTGCACGTACTGTATGTATAAGATCTTTATTGAAAGACCGAACAGTGGTCACACCACAGGGAGCCTCAGGCAAATGTTATTTTTCCATTTCCCAGTTGTTTCAAGAGACAGACTGACATTATGCAAACAGCTACACGGACAAAAAGGAAGTACAATGGCCTAAAGGTTAGAGGAGCGAACTTTTCACTGGAAGGTTACGGGGGTCAACACTTGGACAGGCAAGATAAATTAGAACGGGGAGGAGAAACTGCCGCTGAGGTGTCCTTAAGCAAGGCACTTAATCCCTCTTGTTCTGGTGGGATAGCTCAGGGTATGAGGCTGTTGTTTGACTGCTGCTGTACTGGGGCAACTCTGTAGACGTGTGAACCCGGGCGAACGTGGAGCCGGGCGCCGGAGGGGAAGGGTATCGGCACACAGTGGAACTACCCAGGGTTTTAAAAATTGAAAAACATCTCAAGAGAAAGACACACACACACACAGTGATCTTTATGCCTCTGTTCTCAGTGATCTCATGACCAGGGATTGAAATTTCTGCTTTTATTTCTGAGCCTTTGCAACTGAAAAAAAAGAAAGAAAAAAAAAAAGATGTTTGAAAATCATCCTCTGTGGACGTGACAGTTGATTCCATGTGAATTCTTGCATAAAGCACAAGAGATTAAGAATAAAGGCATGAATATGATTTTATGGGGATTTTAAAGGATTCCCTTTTAAGAACATAGTAATGAAGCAGACAGACATGTAACAGACATTGAAACGTGGAGCGTTTTTGTTGTCTTTGAGAGCCAAAACAGCTTGCGTCTAAAAATACTCAGTGGCAAATTAAAGTTTGTGACTCTGTGACACTCACCAGATCTTGTTTCTTAAACTTCAAAAATGAAAACCACTGCTGTGCGGAACCTTTTGGGAAAACAGTTAATGTCGACAAAGTAACTCCAGTAGGCATCGCTCGTCCCAGATGAGGGTGTTAGCTGCCTCGGTATTAATATTAGAAGAGGTTTGATCTTGTGATTGAACTGTATCATAGTCTCAAGTCTGTTATAGTTCCCATAATGAGTTGGATGAACAACATTGATTAAGTGGTGTTAAGTCTAATTATATATTTTCTAGAATCTGTACTGTATCATTAATGGATCCCCTTCATCACAACAACAAAGAGTGAAAAACACTTAGCATGGATAGCATATCTTTTTTTTATTTATTTATTTATTTTTTGGCAGGGAGTACAATGAGTGAATTAGTAGACACGGAATGCTCTTCGGGGAGCTAATTAGATAAGAAGTTGTGATGTATGGCTACTGGAAGGATGTGTGTCAACCCACTCCTGCTCAATGTATAGACTGGAGATTTGTATTGATTGTATGCTTTGTCTCATGCCTCAGGCGTCGGCACGCTACAGCGTGAGGCCGTGCGCCTTGCCTTTGTCTGTTGAGTTGAGCAGATAAGGGTTGTGATAAATCTGCCTGAGAATAAGCTGTCATAGAGGTGCTGCGCATGGGAATATTTAACACAAACATAAAATATGGCTTGTCTGTTGTTTTATCGTCGAGGGTATAAGAAACGCCAGGGTTTTAAAATACTCTCACCTCCTTGTTCTTTTTCTTTCTTCTTCTTTTTTTTTTTTTTTTTCTATTTTCTGCAATTTTCTATCTCCGCAGCTAGAAGCTCAGGGTTCCGTTCATCTCTGTTATACGGCCGTGGCACTGACAAAAAAAAAAAAGGGGGGGGGAAGAAGGAATGCTTCGCACAGAATGGTGAACCAGCACCTTATCGCCACTCAGTAATATGCAGAGGTGTTAAACATTTGGCTAGCTTATTTAGATTAAACGATTTAGTCCTGGTCGTGCGGAGTTAGCGGGGGCGGAATCAAGTAGTGTGTTGGGGACAAGGAGGGAGGAGGTGAAAATTGGTTTCCCCCTATCTTACGGCGCACATAGAGACCCAGCCATGGTTTCCCCTCTCTCTACACACTCCCCTCCGACGATAACGTGCCCTGATAATGGATATATGCACCCAGATTTATTTTCTATTTCCTGCCACAACTGCTTTTCCAAGAAACTTTTTTTTTTCTAAATGTATGAGCTTTATGGCTGCTTTCAGCTGTGACATTCACAAAGTGGAGTTCTGGCACCGGAGAATGGGAGGAAACAGCCGCTGTGCAAAAAGTAGAGGAGAACGCTGTAACTTTCACTGTGCGGAATATCAAATGGCTCTAATGCAAGATCACAAGCACAGGAAGAGAAACTTTATTTATCCTGTTGATTTGTCCGTCTCAGTTGTCCACTCACGCAGTTTTTGACTCCGGAAAGTGAAACAGAACATTAATATTTTATTACAGCTTCCTTGTGGGTTGGATGGATTTTTTTTTTTGTTACATCCTTGATTGTATTAAGGCTGTCACTGAATGACACTAATCCATTTATTTTTGCATTAAACTTGCAATAAAATATGATGCAGTCCAGTGTGTCTAAGAGCGTCCAGCGAGCCTGAGTGAGTGAGTCAGACATGACAGTATGTAACGCCACGGTCCGCGTTTGCCCCCATTTTTCCTTTCCCCTCTAATCTTTTAAAAGCTGTGTCTCTGTCTGCTCTGTGACATGTGACCCCCGCTACATGCTTGTTAGGGTGTTTCAGTGTCCCAGAAACCAGCCCAGACTGTGCCGAGAACAATAAGGTCCCTTTATTGCCAAAGAATCTGGACTGCGGTTGCCCCAGGCCATACATCACATGGAATCCCCCATGAATGGTGCACATGTGTGTGTCTGAGTGTGTGTGTATTTTGTTGTTGAGATGATGGGACCATATTCCCTCAACACTTATTTCACACTGCTCTTAGCACTTCACCCATAGAGATCAGTGGCTTCCTTGTTCTGGTCCATAGCTTCGCAGTAGGACATGGGGGCATGTGTGTGTGTGTGTGTCCGCGTATTAATAGCCTGGCCTCTGGGATGATATTCATAACCAGAGCAGGACTGAAGGGATTTAATGCAACACACTGGGCAGATTGAACTGATTAATATCCGAGAAGAGCATGTGCTTTGATCTTGTGTTTACTTTGTGATTAGGAACACACGGTTTGGAGCCATGTCCGTCCTTTGGACAGGGAATAACATTATTGATTTGCTGATCGTCATGTGATATGAGGAGCGTTTATTATTCTGTCCCCGACGTTTGCAAAATACAAACAAACTACTTCAGCTTCGTACAAAAAAAAAAAACTGAACTTTCCTCAAACAAAATGTTTCTTTCCAGCATTGCAGTCTTTATCCTCTCGCTTTGTCCGGGAAAATAGAAACACAAGCGTTTGTTGTGGAAAGAAAGGGCAACTACACCAGGAAGGAATTTACTGTATTGGCAGAGCTGTCTTATTTTTCACGGCATGCCCTATAGGTGTCTGCGGCAGAGTGTTGATAGCTCAATGTGATACAGAACAAGTTGTCAGGTGCAGCTGAGGGTCAGTTTGTCACTCGCTGTTTTTTGCATGAGCGCTCACCGACACATCCTCAGTTATTGTATTATTAATGCGTTTTACGGCACTGACTTGGTCATCTCCTATTATCTATGATCAGATCACATGAGGAAGGCACATGAGTCATGTCACATGAAAGACAGTGTGGCTGTGCTGAATAAATGATCATATGGTTCTCAGTCATGCTGATTTCAGCAGTGTTGGTCAGACCACTGCTGCTTCACAAACAATTCAGTGGTTTATAGTCGTTCGGGAATTCAGAGGCTAAATCTTCCCGACTGTGATCATTTCTTGCATGGCCCACTCATGCCACAATTTTGGAAAATTAAGTAACTCTGCAAACTATTGGATGAGTGCCTTTTTAAACTTTGCATGTGATTCATATTGCCTGGAGGATGAATCCCAATGACTTTCTTCTGCGCCGTCAGCAGTTTCTCATAATCAGGTGAAATAATGCCAGGTTTCACTGAAGCTATCCAACAAGACAAGGTGATTTCCTCTAATGACTTAGGCGAAGTCTTGACTTGTCTGCTGGTGCCACCATGAAATTGACATTTGTCGACACAATTTCATAATGGGACAAGACAAGAAGTCGATTTTCACAGACTAGCAAAATGACACATAAGAGTGGAAGTGGCCCCTGTAGGACTGACATGTCTTCACTTCCTAAGGCCGCCATAGTGAGTCTAACAGTCGTACAGTAAATTAGAGGTAGGTGTATCACAGCAAAAATACAACGTCTTTCATGTTGTCAAATAGCAGCAATTTTGGAAGGTATGAATGCCAGTTATGCTCAGAAAAACCTGACACAAAGAGAAATACTGACTCTTGACATAAAGCAGAAATCCAACCCTGGCGCGGTTCAGTGTTGGAGAGATTTGTACCTGCTTTTCACTCACTCAAAAACGTGCTCAGTCGTTCATTCATCCTTTCATGATGGACAATTTAAAGAATGTCAGTATTTTAAAGCTGCCTTCATCGTTCAACCTTAAGCTAAAGCCTTCCGTTATGTTTCTGTCTTTATGTATTTAAAAAGACAAAGTTCAAATGATTCCTTGTAATAATTTCTTGTTCAGGTTTAGGGCTTTTTTATGTTGCACAAACAATTTAATTTCACATACAAATGAGAAGCAGTGAATATTTATTTTATTGCTTTATTTATTTTGAGCACTTGCCAGAATACATACAATTGAAAGAAAAAAAAAAAAAACTTTAATCCATTTATTAGTACTCGAATACAAAGTTTGGTTTTGTCAAGGTTGAATTCTTTTGAATGCATTCAATGTGATTTCCTTTAATGACGTTAACCTCCTCTGTTCCACAGCAGTTACTGCACCAAGGGGTGCTCCAACAATGGCGTATTAGATTAAGTGACTTCCTTTATTGCTTCCATCATAATAACTACAAACACAACCTCAATGCAGGGCGTGCTTATACACTCCTGCTGTATTGCTCATGGCTCGCTTGAGAGTGAGATATTTGATCACAACAGGAAATTCCTGTCAAATAAAAGCTTAATACAAAAAAATAATAATAATAATAATAATAACAGGAAGAAAAATGGACATTTCCCTGCTTGAATACTCCACAGTCAACCAGGATGGTAATATTGCATTTGAGGACAGTCAGGCTTTTGGGGTTTGGAGTAAAATGTCTCAGCAGGTGTTGGATGGACGGCCATAAAATTTAGTGAAGACACTCATGTTTCCCTCAGGATAACCTGGAGTTTGATTTTAGCACCATCATCAGGTCAAAATTATCATTTTCCCAGCACCTTGACTCCTCACAAAGTAACAGTAAAACTGACATCAGCGCCAGCTCTACTTTATATGTGGAGGTTTAAAAGTTAGTGTCAGAGCGACTAAATACCATCATATTAGCAGTCACTGTGAGCACAAAGACTCTGTAACACCCCAAAGGCTCGAGCATGCTTTTAGGCTCATCGTCTGCTGGAAAGAAACGATTTTAAAGGAATTATTAGAACTCTTTACATTTTGGTTAAATAAAATCATATTCTGAGAATATACACTAAGATTACCTGTGTTTTAGATTTTCCCTTTTTAAAAAAAAAAAGAGTGATTTGATATTAAAGCTTCCCATTCTGCAGCTGGGTGTCGGTATTGGAGCTTCACAAGAAGGAATCCTTTCTTCTTCCTGTGTGTGTGTGTGTGTGTGTGTGTGTGTCTGTGTGTGTGTGTCGGGGCTGTGCAGAGGTCACTCCTCAAATTGAATAATTGCCAGAAAAAAACTAAATGTTACCACAAACACCGTGACATATATGAAAAACACTGAAATCACTGACTTGGAAAAGCAGTCCAATTGTCAATGAACCCTAAAGCAGGAAAAAGCAACAAACATTGGCTAATTAGATGAAGGCTTCTTCCATCATTCCTCATTGTGGGGATGATAACAACACACAGGTTTGTATTTAGTTTTTCAATTCCTTAGGCCTTACCAAATGCCATCTCTAATTTTCGACGAGGATCTGGCCTTGAAGCCCCTGGTAATATCAAGTACAAACAATCAATCCCTGCCAATCTCTTGAGGCCTTAATGGACTTGGAAGGAATATTAAGAGGTTTTGTCTGCAGAGAAGCTTTCTGCCACAGCAGTCGTCCCTCAGCTAATTTGTGTTTGTGTGCCAAGGGAGGCCACACACTGGGACTGCTGTAACAGGCTCTCAGTCCTACTTTTTGAGGAGCTGCTGCCAGACCAGCGAGCACATGCATCCATGCAAATATACCGTACATTCCTCACTTGGCAAAGAATGCTCTACATGGCCTCCATTTTTTTTTTTTTTTTTTTTGCATTAAATCAATCATTCAGCAGCATAAATTTCAGCGTGACATTTTCGTTTGTCATTAATGTTGGGTTTCTCTAATGAATGCCACATTGACCATAATGTTCATTATTTTCTGCGTGAGGCTGCATGTGTTTGTGTTGGTAAAGCAGAGGCTGGAAATGAGACGCTGGCATTTCGAGATGCCGAGCGGTAAAAAAGAAAGAAGAAGAAAAAAAAAAAAACGGTGACTTTGAGTTTGCTGGACTGGTGCCCAAATCTTTGGGTGGCATTACAATTGTAAATCCGCCTGTTGTTGCCACACATCGGAGTTGATGAAACTAAATACCAGCCTAGAAGTATCATCACATCTTAGTGTTACCTCGCTGCTTAAGCATGGGAAAAATCAAGCCTGAGAAATCTAATTAACTAGAATAGGAGGCACATAATAGGACCTCCTATCGCAGCTATTCTGTTTGTGGAGAGCGCCTGTCATTGTGGTGTGAGATGAGAGGGTGGGCTTAGGACTCGGACTTAATGCGAGCCTGACATTTGTTTTTCTTTCTCTCTTTTTTTTTTTTCTCCTGTCTTTGCGTGTTCTTCTTTCTCTGTCAGTATTCATTTTCTGTCTCTGCTTGAGAGCAGGGACAAGAACACGGGATACCTCAAACACAAGTTGTTCTATACACACGCACGCGCGAGCGCGCACACACACATTTAGAGAGCTTGCATTGATACCTTTGTGACGCCTTACCGCTGGACAGACGCATTTCTTGACCCCTCGCTGAACCGTAGCATTAACAACTATAGCCCCCGATCGACTGAAGGTTTGCACATGTAAAAACTTGCTCAAACGTGAAGTTGCGCACACATGTGGAAGCTGATCTACTGCTGTGATCTACACACACAGGACTCCTTCTGACATGTGCAAAAAACACACTATAAGGCGCATTCGCCCTTATGAATAAGCAATTATGGGCGTGTATTTCCTGTGATGCAAAATAGAGTGAGCAGTTTATCCTAACTGATGAAAACACAACGCGCACTACGATTTATGATGGCTGAAAACATTTTGCGTTGCTTTAATTTGCTTCAGTTTTTAAAGAATTTGAAAAGACGGTAGGCAGAGGCGCAACCTTTATCAGAGATGAGGCCGTTATCGTGGTGACAGGTTTCTACCGAACTGATTCCCCAAAAACCTTTTTCTATTGACTTTGATATGAAGCACTGTCTGTTCTACCCCTTCATTAACCCCAACCCCAGTATCACATGTCAGATTTTGTATATGAGGCCTCAGTGAAAGCTCAATCCATTTACATGAATGTGCGACTTTGCGCCTCATTAGATCATGTATAAAGTGTCTCACACTGATCCTGACTCTAACTTCAGCTCACTTTTAATCCGAACATGTAAAGTGGCTTGAGCTCTACGCGGTAGCTTTGTCTCACACAATTCAATTGTAGTACGCAAACAGAGAAAAACAGAAAGATACAGGAAATAATAAAACACTGACTGTGTTTGCTTCAAGGCTGTTTTACCACAGTCTGTTTCTGCAGCTCAGCCTCCTCCCATCTCCCCAATTAACAAACCTCTACAAACCACAGCTGAAAACACTTCAGAGGTGCCGGTGATTGGAAGACAGAAGATTGATAGGTCGAATGTCTGGATTGTGCCAAATAGAGAAAACTATGTCTAATGAAGTGAGTCAAACAATAAACATGTGGCACCAGTGGATTGTCTTTTCAGGTGAGTGCATCTCGCACACTCATTAGTTAAATGCCAAACTCACTATTTCAAATGAAAATATAATACTGTTGATAGAATCTAGTTCTGTTCTATCTATCTATCTATCTATCTATCTATCTATCTATCTATCTATCTATCTATCTATCTATCTATCTATCTATCTGTCTCTCATTCTTGGCGTCTAATTTACACGGACATATTTTTTCTCTATTTTCGATCACACTCAGAAGTCCATTCTCCATCTGCGTTCCTCCGTCTTCTGTCTTTTATGCCTGCATTTCATTCCTTTCTATGCACTTCTCATTTTCTTCTCTAATTCATTTCTCAATTTTCATCATTCACCATCTGCCTGTCAATTTCCTTTCACCTCAATCTGGTTTTTTTTTCTATTTCCAGTGTGTTGAAAGGCAACATTCCAGTGGTCAAATTTAGCAGTATTTCGCATTTTCTTGTTTTCAATTTGCACTCACCTGAAGAGTATTAGACAGTATATAACTATTTGATTTTACCCACCTGAACCTTCCTCTCTAAGTGGCTGCTTAGCTGACTGCCAATTTAGAGTTTAACCTCAGGAGAGAAAGGCTATTGCCAGAGAGGCAGATGGTCAGAGGCGGAGGCAAAGATGCCGGGAAATTTATCCCTTAACCTCAAATGCTTGCTCTGTCATTCTGTAGATCCTCTCTCTTTATTTCTGTGGGGGTTTTTTTTGAGAGTGAATGAGGGCAAGGGGCAAGGAGAAAGAAAGGCAGTGGCAGTGTGGAGAATATGTGGGTGTGCTTGCAGGGTGGCAGAGGCAGCAGCAGCAGCAGCAGCAGCTCATGCGCTAAGAACCTACTTCACAAATACCTGCATATTTTAAAGCCCTCATGCAATATTGCTTCTCAGTCTTCCGCCGATGTCTGTTGCCGCTCACACCAATTTTCTGCCTCATTGTCATTCATGTGCAATCTGTTTGTTTGGCTAACCTCCCCGTATTCAGGCCATCTCAGCCGAGCTACTTCATGTCCGTGTGTCACTGGGTGTATTTCATGCTATCTTTTTATATTATCTGCATTGCCTGGGTGAGTCACTCCTTCATCACAAATGCTACAGGACTTCTTTTCAAACTCAAGGTTTTCGCAGCTTCTCGAGGTGTTAGACCGCACACACGATTAAAACCGGAACAACGAAAATCTTCCGAGAGGTCCCACAGTTGCACAGCTCTTTTCTTTGCTCTACCTTAAGTAGGAAGATGCCTTGATAAAATTGTTTAATTCTGTGCCAATAACCTGTAGTCTGGCTTCAAAGAAACATTTAGAGGGTTGACCCCTGCCTATACCGTCACACTGATTAAAGAAGTGATTTATGCCAGATATTCCGATTGCATACAACCCAGCAGGAAACGCATTTATTGTTCACCAAGAGCGTGTAGCCATACTCCATAATCTGGTTCTTCTTATGGACCTCATACTGATTCTAATTAGCTCTGCAATGTGAATTTATCTTTATGGGCTTATTGTGCTATTTTTATGCTTTTACATCAGCAATGAAAACAAGCCCTTTGAAATCTTTCATTTTACAGGTGATGAAACCGTTTCATTTAATATATGACAGGGTTTATTCACCTAATGTAAAGTCGCTTCATTACAAAGGATACATTGAGGAGAGAATTCCTTATATTATCAATGTTGTTTCACCGAGGAGGCACACTGAGAGCCTGTCCTTTGAAGAACATGCTTCACAGCAGGTACCTGTACTTTCCTCATCTGTACCACTGCCCGAGCAGGTTAACTAATTTGCAGACAGCTATTATTTAGCTTTAGGCTCAAATGACAAAAGCCTCGCATTCACAGGTCCAGCGGTGAGACATCATGCTGATGTTTGTGTAAAGGTGAGATGCGTTCTTGCACTTCTTGGTGGACTCAAAAGTAAAACTACCCAGAACTCAGACTTATTCGTGTTTACTCTGCCGTATTATAAATGCTGGGCTGGATCTGCTCTGCTTTGCTGCTCCTGTCAGAGCTGGTATGGTTTCTAATGGTAACCAGGCAGGATGAGAGGATGAAAGGCTCATTATAACCCCACTGAGTGAAAATTAGCCCCTCTCGCTCAATGGTGCACTAGTCTGTTTTTCACTGGACAGGCCCACATATCTGTTGTCGTGATAATAGACCTCTCCAGAGGAAGTGGAGAAGATGTTTTTAACTCGTTTGGGGATGGAAATGCAAAGTATGTGCAGCATGCCCATGTGACTCCTTGCTAAAACCATTGAATGCAGGCTGTATATTTAAATAAATACACAGACTCATTTTCTCATCTACTTTTCAGTGAAAGGAGGAAATATACTAATGATATTCAATAGCCAACCAGCCACACTCTCTCTAAATCACAGTCATTTGTGTGACTAATTATTATATGAACAGTGAATAATTTTCAGTCTAAAAATCCTACTTAAGAACAAACCAGTGCTGAGTACTGAGTGTTTAATTATTTTTCATAATCAGCATCCTTGAATCCTGTAAAGTAATGGTATGCAAATCCCACAAAATAAGCTCCTGCAAAATAAAATACCTAAAACTAATAATTCACATAAATGTTTGGGCACATTTGGAGAGAGTTTAGCCGTGCTCCAGACTGAAATTGATGTGTCGGTCATGGTGTGGAAGAGAGGAAAAAGTTCACTTTTTAACTGGCTGTAGGCAAGATATATATTTTTTTTTTGGTCAGAGAGTCACAAAACTCTCTTCAAAGATCTGGCAGTTTAGTTCTGCCCTATAAAGAGCATACGCTCTAAAGTTTGCAGCTACTATATAGTTGATAGCAACATATTCCTGATTGCAGAAAGTGGAAGTGAAACATTTGAGTTGTTTCATAGTTTTATTTACCATTTTGTTTCCTGAACTAATATGAATACTTTTCCAGGTCACTTCACATGTTTTCTATCAGTTAAAACTCGAGTGACCTTTACCCAACATTAGCGTCGGTATCATTTTCTCCACACGTATCCACAGAACTGCCTCCAACAGCAGCTATGAATAATGGCACCAAGAAACTCCAGTCTATTATAAAGTTGGTTTCCAAGATTTTTTTTTTTTCCCAAAAATAATAATACACTGTGAATTGTTCTATCCTATTAAATTTAGATAACTACCACTGGATAGCTCTTGAAAAAGTAGCTTTCATGATCAAAAAGGCTGACCCAGCAGTAGCTTATGCATTATTAGTCTGTGGGAAAAAAGCCCAAATGATCCAAAATAGCAGACACACAAATTTTATAGTCAATGGTCTATGAATACAAGCTACAGGGAATTCACACCTGAATGAGCATCAATCATCTTAAGAAATAGATGTTTGAAACCACTGTAGAATTGCGGAGGTAGTGCAGACGAAGCTGTTTAAAAAGATCAGTATGCACGTTTGTGTTTTCAGATTCATCAAGAATAGGATCAATTTACAATTGTAATCTGTCAAAAGAGGCTTTAATTGAATGTTTTGGCTAAGAAAAGCAAATAACGATTACTTTAAAAAAAAACAACTATTTTACTCATTAAAATATATCCCATCCTTGTCATTTCAAATGCTTAATCGGACTTTATGAATGCATGTGATATATTTCTGTGTTTCCAATCCATCCATCTGCCCTCTGGACAGGTTGACGGTGCAACATGAAGCAAACACCAAAAGAGAGAAAATCACACCTGCAAACAAACAATTATTAAATATGTGTATTAAATATGTTGGACAGTGATGGAAAACTGTATCGTTCTGGCAAAAACCAGAAAGATGCAGTCATATGTGAGGAAACTATAGAGTTGTATGTGGATTCAAAAGTCTGTTTATAATACAAATATATTCCAAAACCTAAAAAGTGTTAAAGTTATACATTTGCCAAGCATTAAATGACAACATTAACTAACGTTTTTATTCTCAGAGAGTACTCTTGTAGCTGGATTTGTTGTACTCTTTTTGGGTTTTGCTAATACATTTTGATGTAAATCTGAACTTTGAAAACAAATATTTCAGAATTACAGATGTACAGTATGTGTTGGCTCAGGATCACGTCGCGGCACGGTCGGGCTGGTTTGAGTGTGTCTGCAGAAGTCAGACAAGTGGAACGAAGCATCCTTCTTCTAGTGATCTGCAAAAGAGTTTTTTTTTTTTCTTTTTAAATTTTCAAAATACCAACATATACTCCAAGAGTCACAGACACCAAACAATCAAAAGGCGTATATTTCAGGGTCAGGAACACGCCAGTATGAAACCAGTTTAATTCTGTCCTCCCTCGTCTTTCCACTGTCGCAAAAATAGAAGCCACAAGCATTGCCAAAACAGAGTTCTTTACTTTAGCTGACTGTCTTTGCAGGTTTGCTGTTTCTGGGGTTGTGCTTTTCTTTGTGCCATTTCTGGATCTGTGAAGAACTTGAGCTTACCGTACACACTGGTTTGTTTTGCTACATATACCTGTATTGTGAGTGTATGAGTCCAGGCCAAAGTTTGCTTATTAGATAGTTGTTGACATACAGCTACAATTATCGCTCTCTCCTCTTTTTTTCTTTTCTTTTTTCTTTTCCTTTCAAAAATTCTGAAAACCCCCATTAGCTTGGTCAGCGGCACGGGTAAGACTGTGGCCAAGGCAGAGGAAATTAGAGGATGCCTATATAAGGAGGTGAATAATTTTTGTTTGACTTGTTTGCTGCTCTGCACAGAGCCGGGCATATGCTACTCCCAAATTGGCAAGGATGCTGCATGCAATTTAGATTCAGCTTTGTTATTGTAATAAACACACAAACAAGTGCAAGAATGAAGCACTAAATAGAAATTCGCTGATCAAAAAAGGTCTTCTCCAGAAACGCCACTTTGTTTTTGTCAGTCACTACTCCACTGTCCAAATTGCAGGAAATCACAAAACACTTTGAGCACTTTGTAGACTTTTCTTTAAACTAATGTTCACCTTGTTGTTGTATTTTTGACCAGCTGCGACAAGAAATGAAAAAAAAAAACAAAAAACTGCTCACTCAGAGTTCTCTTTTTTAAGCCCTTTAAAACTTACAGCTTGTTTGCTCGGAATATATTCACATTACAGTCAGTCCAAATGAATTGACTTCAGAAAATCCCACTGCAATTATACTTAATTCATAATTAATGCGGAGCAGACTGGGGACCTAATTTACACTTGCACATTGTCAGTTTCCCTGCATGTGCTTGTCATTCTGCATAAGAGTAAACACGGGTTGCTTTGGAAAGAGGGTGGCATCTCCTCACCATTACCTCGGCTCTGGGGAGCCGTGCACCGTGGCACGCGATTGTGCCATTAGATGATAAAAACAAAGGAAGCGATCTGACTACCCAGTTACTCCAAACGGGAGCAGGTGTGTGCAGCCATGTTAACAATAGGGGGTACCCTGTGATTGTGTTGTAGACAGCATTGTTTATTATCGAACCCCCTCAGAAGGAATATGACTGACACCTTCCACTCGGAGCGGAGGGAACGGAAAACAAAGACTTTCATGTGCAAGTTAGATCTTTGTAACTTTTGATTATAACAAGACCTGAATACACCCATACATGTGTACATACGGATGCGAGTGGGTGTTTCTGAGTGTTCGTCTGTTCATGCGTGAGTCGAAAGCGAGTGCGTTTGCGCCCGTGTGTTTGACGGAGCGAATGGGCGTTTCGAGAGTCTTTAGGAGTGTCATACTGAGAAAGTGTGGCTCTTGATCTTTGTTGTTTGCGCGGCGCGGTGCTGCATTGTGCTGAGCTGTGCCGCGCCGTATGGAGTGGTATTTCTGATAGGGTTTGACGTGCTGCAGCCGATGTGCACAGACAGAGGCTGCTTTGGAAAACCGCCGAGTATTAGTCCAATCACAGTGCTGACAGTCAGGCTGACACTCCGGATTTGTTATTCTCCTTTATTCAAGCTCCAAACGTTCACTCACATCCTGTCCGCGAGCCACCTCAGTTGGATCAGACTGATACGCTCGTTCTCAGCGTCGTCGTGTGTTCAGTGCGTTTGCCGCACAGCTGCAGTGTTGTCGGAGACGGGGCGAGGCACGAGGAAACAGTGCTCAGCTGAAGCCGCTTCCGAAGCAAAGTTCTGACCCGCTCCGCTTCGCTCTGCGTGGGAAGGCCATGCATCAGTCACCGCTTGCAATGATGTGTGTACAGTTCTGGATCTTGTAATTACAAGTGTGACTTAGCTTCACAAACAACGGAGCCATACAGTAAAATGCTTTCACAGTGGGAAAACAATTTCATGGTAAAAAAAATCTCTTTGCGACAAGTAATGTACTCTGGCTTGTTAAAAATGGAAAGGCTTTCGTAGCCATAACAGAAAAATTACTATGCAGCAAACGATACATTTTTAGATTTCAGGATGTTGAACATTCATGCTTTCTTTTATTTTGACATTTTAAGCCGAAACAACTATAAAAGCTGTCATTATTCAGGGAATTTGCCTACATCTGCTAAAAAATAAAGGTTGTTCAGAGGTTTTTCCCTTCAGCATATTTTTTTGCTTTATCTCCTATGCAGGTAGTGCGCCAACAATATAGCAACATTTAGCAACATAATGATCTTCACTGTATCTCACAAACTGCATAATGCACAGGCAGAGCACATCAAGAAAAAGTTCAGTGACAACATATTTCTTTTATTTTTGCAGTAATCACATTAGGGATATCTGGTTGCTGCAGCAAAAACCTTATGAAACACATCTGTAGCTTCGTTTGGCACTCACAACAGTTTCTTGTGGTTTAAAATGTTAAAAAAAACAAGTACGCAACAAGAGCAACTGCGTTTTGGAAGATTTTTAAATAGATTTTATTACCACTGAACACAAGTGTTGAGACGCTGACTTCACTTTGTGCTCTCAGAAGACATGCAAGCACAACAAAAGGTATATCTCATAAGGGACAATTATCTCTTTTGTTATGGATACACACACGCACACACACATACACACACACACACACACACACACACACGGAGGCATGCAAATGTGCGTTTATCTGCACTTCACACAGCCTGATACTGGGAGAGTTTTTTTTTTCACGTGGGAAGTTTTAAATCACCATTTGTAACAGTCTGTGTGGCGCTAATCAGAGGGCTGTAGCAGAGTCCGTTTTAATTTCATTACCAGTGTGGTTTCTATTTTTGAATCCGAGCGTCTGTGATCCTTCGGGTGGCATTGTAGGAGTTTGACACGTCCTATTATTCACACAGCCGCTCATCCTCTGAGCTTGCGCTTTACAAAGCAACCTTTTCCTCTACTCATCACACATGTTCTTTATTGGTACCATGTTGGGGCGGCGAGTTGTTGTGATTTTACAAGCACCCCCTGTCTGCAGGAATTTTATGCATAATTATCATGGAAAAACAAGGAAAAAAGAATAAGCTGAAACTTAGAAAGAATCATATTCACTTATGGATGGGAGTGAGTTAATGACAGACAAGAGAAAAAAAAAAAATGAAAACAGAAGATTCAGATTCAGCGACCTGAAACAATACCTAATAAAAACAACAATTTTGCCTCGTTTTGTGTCACATTTCAGAACTTTTATCAACAAATACAAAATGTTAAATCAGACGTCATCCGGCAGCATGTCGTAAATATAGAACTATCACTCAAGAAAACCTCCAGAATTTAACCTCCCATAAAAGCGCTGGACAGGAGTAGGTGAGATTTTTACACTTCTCATCGAATGCACCGGCTGAGACACGAGTGTGATATGGAGCCGAGGTTCCCGACATGGGGTCCAGGTCCGTCTCGGGGGGGGGTGTCAGAGATCACAGGGCGCAAGCAGGCTTTGACTTATCTGAGGTTTGTCATAATTAGACTGGAAATCTCTCCAGACTTTAAAGCAGACGTGGCACACTGTGTTACTTTAAACGCTCCATATTTTTATGTGTCTGGAAGAACAGTGTTTCACTTCATCACATTTTTCTAGATTTGCTCTTATCTAGTGGTAAACTGGAGGCGAAGATTAAAATAAAAAGTTACGAAGAAATGTAGAGAACTCACTTCTGAAAATGCCAAACTGATAAAAACATATATTCTTATGTATCTGTTTTATTGATTGTCCTTGTCCAAAACATGGATTTTATCTGTGTGAATATCATAATAATAAGGTATTATTAATGTCATTTGCTCCGAGTTATTGTTTTTTATATTTAGAATCAAACTGTGACAGTCTCGTCAAAGCACCTCAGAGGAAATGTTCAGTTGATATGGCAACATCCCTAATGCAAGCATTAAAACCCGAGAGGCTTTGAAATTTATTAGATTCGCAAGCAAACGCTTAATTGACTTCCTTCAGTGTGTGTGTGCGCGCGTGTGTGTGTGTGTGCCTGGCTTTAATACTCCATGTTTGCACTTTTGTTAATTCATTTGGTCCCAGTACGTGCGCAGCCGAGTACAGACATGAGTGAGTCACGAGCTGGAACACACACACAAAGGGAAGACGCGTTAGCGGAAGAGATCTGCGAGGAGGAGGGGGGCGGGCGCCGGGACAAGAGGTGACCAGGGTGTCATCGATTGCTGCAGGGATGGAGAGATGTGTCCCTCGCTGTGAGGCGAGTCAAGACGAGGCAAAGCTGCGTGCCGCAGGCCATTTTTGTGCCTGATGACTCGCAGCTGATGTCTTATCTTGGCCAGTCAACATGGAGGATTGAATGTGTGCACAGGGGAAGAAAAAAAAAAGTGAGGCGGGGAGAAGAAGTGGTAAAAGAAAAAAAAAAGACATTTATCTAGCTTGTGATACAACAGATGCTACAGACTCATCGCAGAGTCTGAAGATTTTTGCTGCATTATTTTTTTGTTTTTTTTTTTAAATGACAGTTTCTGTTTTAATTTAGGTGGCATGAAAGCACCTAAACACTTTTGAGTTGTTTGTATTTGTTCTGGGATCAAGTAGAAGATGCTAACATATGTTCACTTGCTGAAGGTAGCGCACAGCTTGGATAGTTGATCCTTATAAATGTATTGGGATTATACACATTCTTTTAACTCCATAATTAGTTTGTTACAACTTCCTCATCAAACAAAACTGCACAGGCAGAAAAAAAAGTGTTGATACGGTTTGATTGTATATTTTTAAGGGTTAAATTGATCATGGAATCACCTTTCAAACCTGAGGAAATGTTTTTCTGCCTGACTAAAACTGGAAAAAAACAGATTCCGTCCACTCAAAGGTAAATCTATTCATGCCCTATCCCCACCCTTTTGTTTTCTGCTAATTCCTGCGTTGGAGAATTCCAGTAACACGCCACACAAGAAACGGCTGTAGAGGAAGCATCAGGACGGTCGCTTCACTGCCATTGGTTGGTGTGAATGGGTTCATTAGCGTGGTGCAAATTGCTCTGAAACTGCTAATATGGTGAAAATACACTAAATGCTGACTGTACATGCATTTAGCCGTGCAGCATACCTTCTCTTTTACTATGTTTGAATGAATATTAGAAGTGTAACCGTAACTGCAGCACGAAGCAAACTTTCCAGACGTTTTTTTTTTTTTTTTCTCTCTACTTTTTCTGTTCTTTGTTACTAATTTTAGGCATTCATGGTTTGGGGTCATGTGAAGCAGAGGCAGAGGAGACCCTGGACAGCAGAGACAAACATTCACACACACACACAAGTAGTGGAAATGTCACAGTAACCAATTAGCCTCTAACAGACGTTTCAGATTGTAGGAGGAAAAATGGAGAAGACCCTGAAACACACAGGGAAAACATGCAAGCTGCATAACGATGAGCCCTCCAGCCCAACCGGTGCTCGAAACATTGATCCTTTTGTAACGAGGAGTTGGTGTTAATCACTACGCCTCTGTGAGGAGTGCAGTCTTTTTTCCTTCCGCGCTTACATCTGACAAACTGTATCTTAAATTTAGCTTTAGATCTAATCTAATGAGGTAAAACGTGCCCCATTAGATATGGTGCACATGTTCGCCAGCAGAAGGTGAATTCAACGTAAAAACATATCTACATGTAGCTTGCATACATTTATTACAACTTGTGAGCGTCTGGTCCAGTGTTTCTGCTCCCAGTGGTGTCCGTGACTCAACAGTGAAAGGGCGGCTCGTTTCCTTTGCAGTGCTTAAAAGGGAGCTGTAATATTTATACTCTGTTATTAACACTGAAACGGTGTGCATTTATCATACGATATTTGCATAATAGTAAAACTCTCACACACCACCATATATGTACTAACCACAATACACAACACTGTTTAAAGGTTATAAAGCAACTAAAAGTGAAGCTTTTCCAGAAATAAAACTACAGGTAAACCGAAGCACCAGAAATTAAATAAATGCTCTTTGGACAGACCCTTACGGTTAAAGGCAAACTGTGTAAAGGGAGCATGTCTGATTAGATGTGAAGGAATTTTTGCCGTCCATGAATCTAGATTCACTCCGCAGATTTGAGATCAGTACTTCATGAGCACCAACTGTTGCCCCGTTCTGGTTGTCACAGCACAGCTTCGGTGTCGCTGTAATTCTGGGCCATTGTCATGCTGCTGAATGAGTCAGGAGCCAATCCAGTGCCTACCTGGCAGTGTGACAATGAGGCACCTTAACATGCAAAGTGCAGACAATCATCTGTCCGGGATTTTACATTATGTGAGATAAGAACAGGAAGCTACTCAAATATAGTAGCTGTAATGTATTACTTTCTCATTTGCATGAAAGCAGTTAAGCACAGTACACTTTCACACTAGTCAAAAGTAGCAGTCATTGGCAGTAACTGCATTGCCACTCATTACCAAGCGACGGCAAAAAGTTGCCCCAGGAGTTCCATAATGAGTGAACAGTCATTTCCATTTTGACCTTTTCCTCCTAAACAATCATGGCAGGCTTTTTTTTTTAAAGCACAATGTCAGAATAATGCTCTTGCATTATCTTTAATGTCAGTGGTTGTAATATCAGACCCTCACTGTGATACAGCAGCGCAGCAGAATGTACCAAAGATATAACTCATGGTGTGAAACATCAATCTTATGCCAATTCTTACTTTTGTTGACCAATTTTGTCTAATAAAAACAGGATTTAAAATGTATTGAGCTCTTTAAAAAAAATAATTAAAAAACGTCCATGTCCTCATTAGGGAAGCCTTAGAAACTTGCAAGTGTGTCATTCTGGGAGACCGGCCATTTCTGTGACTTGAGAAGCTGTCGTCTTGGTAAAGTGTCAGCCTTTCAGATCGATCTGAGCCCCTGACTAGCATCACTTGCAGGAAATAATGAAGGACCAGTAAACACAGCAGCCTTCAAAGTATAAATCTTGAGATAAAACTGCTGTGCGGATCACGGACGTTGGCCTGTTGACCCACACACTCGAGAGATGATCACAGCACTGACTGACGCCGTCGCGCTTTTATGCCTGAGGCTTAAAGAACTTCAAGAACCTGATGTTGGATCAAAAAATCTCTTCTGGTTATTAGGTTTTACATAACTCGGCCTACTAATAATCACATCAGCAGCCTCCCATGGTATTAAACTGTGTGACGTAGTTGAGTTAGAGACAAGCAGTAGGGCCGGGGACCCCCGTAGGTGGCTTGGCTCGCAGTATCGTCGGATCTCAGCCAGGGAGTCAGCCGAGTGGAAATGCAATCTGCACGGCGTATTTGCATTAGTGAGAAACTATCCACTGACAGGACAGGAACATCATTGCCATGGTTTCTCACCATGTCTCTCATTGAAGAGGCTCGGAGGACGGCTCTCGCTGCAAAAACAAAAATATGCTTCTGCTCTGCAGCATCTGCACCTGCCTGTGTGTAGCGTGCAAGCGGCACGGAGAGTTGGCATCGCTTCACCTCTCCGGCACTGTCCTTATTTTGCAAAGCACTCATAAAAAAACAAGATCCAATTACCAAGCTGACAGATGCAGACATCAAGTAGTATGTGTAAACGCAAGGACACGATCAGTTTGTTCATCGTCCGTATAGCATTTCCAGATGCACATTACAGTTTTATAGTAGGTGTAAATAGTCGTCGTCCATTCAAGCCCTCTGCCAGCGATACAGTCAGTCAACAGTCGTGCGGGCTGAGTGAAAGCATGAGCACCGGAGCAAACAATCTGCCAGGGACACATGGATAATTTTTGTTTTGTCATCATGTAACGGTAGGTTGACCAACAAACTAATCTCCCAAAAAGTCAGAGCTGTCCATTTGACAAAAGCCTTTTATTCATGACTGGGAAGGCATATCTAATTAAAAGAAAGGGATTCAAGCATATATAGACAAAAGCTTTTTTCTTCTTCTTTTTTAGCCCAAAGAAAAAAAAAAGAAACAAAGGCAAATTACATAATGAGTAATAATGACTACAATGATTTAGCCTGCTCATTTAATGTCCCATTTACTGCATAACAGAAGTGACAACCGTGGTGCATGTGCAGCGTGGAGCGCACATCAAATACAGCTGGACAGAACAAATACAGTCAAACATGAAAACAGAGGATATTTCACACAATGCCCAAAATATGTTGGTTGCATTCAGAGAGTAACAATAATTCATGAGAGATGCATGCATGGCTGGATCCAGTATGCCCCAGCACACCACTGCCCCTACACAGACAAGAAAAACAACTCTCCAAGGATTCTATTTGTCAATACATGTCTTTGCAGTGTCTTTCTTTCTTTCTTTCTTTTTTTTCCCCTACATCATTCATTTGCATGTGTTATGGACAGTTTAAAAGAAATGTTGACTGTAGAATGAAGACAACCACTGATCTAATTTCAGGACATAAGGTGGTTTCCGTCTCATTACCACATCTTTTCATCGCAGCTGTTTCAGGCCAGGAAGAAAGTAGCCTTTGATAGCTTGACAGGTTGAAAGAAAATAAATGGTGTAGTAGTATAACGCAGTATGTGGTGGTGACAGGCCATCACTTTCTGTACCCAGAGATCATATTTCAAAATGTCTGAACATTGGTAATGAGCTGGCAATTATTGAGTACATGGCGCACAGATAGAGGCAGGCTGTATTTGTAATTAGAAGTATTTGAAGATAAAAGCTACAAAAACAGGATTTGAAAATATGTCAAAATGATCAGCTATTAGTGACTGCTTCAGTCTGTTTTTTCCACATGGTGGCGGATCTATATTTAAGCACAAATCCATCCGAACGTAAATCTGGATGAATACTTGACATTTTGTTTGCCATCAAATACCTTCAAAGAGGTTCACTTCATGATAGGACAACCTGTAAGTAGCGTCTTTTAGAAGAAATGTATCAGCCAGCCCAATTAATATATTTTTTCATTCATATCCATAAAGTCTTCAGATTTTAATACAAAGCAGATAAACCGATTTTCCACAAATGCTAGGATGATTATTTTTTTTAATAAGGTTGCACGCATTAATAAGACCGTTTTACATATATGAATTACATTGATGTACTTGCACAGTCCAAAGACTGAGGAAAAAATTAACAACTTGTCAAGCCTGAAAATACACTACCATTGTATAGGTTAGTAGTACAATAATTTGTAAAAGACAATATTTTCAAATCACACACCTAAAAAGAACCTTAACAAATTATAATAGCAGAAAAGAAAAAAAAATCTCCCTCTGAATGATAATGACAAAATATCAGACCGAATATGAAAGCTACAGACTGGTAGTATCAGTAATGCAAGATGTAGGTTGCAGTGCTGACAAAGAAATTACAGCCGTGCCTCCTTTTGGCAGGAGCACCAGCACAACAGCTCTCTGGCTCGCATATTGTGGTATTTCCATTTGATTGACAGGTGTGTCATAGCCAGAGACGCACTGGGCAGACCCCCAACTGCCGTTGCCTTCCCTGTCAGTGCGGTTGGTTTGAGGCTGTCTACATGGATTGTCTGGCCAACACGGAGAACATGGTGAATTAGAGAAGTTGACATGGTAAATCAGTGGAGTTGGCTCTGCAGTGCACTGCTGTGAGCCACGCTTTGTATCGCTGCAGAGGCTGGGCTTCGGGCTACGAGCCGCGCTTATCAACCAGCAGATGCCACTGAAGGTATTTGTATGCCTGCATATTTGTGTTTCTAGTGTTTTAAGTGTTTCTTGTGTATACATATATTCTTTAGTTAGTATTGGGAAGAAGAATCAAAAACCCCAAACAAAGAAAATGAATCAAGATTTTTGTAGAACCTCAGAAGATATTTGACTGTGTTTACTGCTGGTGTTTGGTTTCTTGTTAACCTACGAGCCAGTTCAGCCAGTCTTCACATTTCAAAGTTATCTTTTAGATATGATCATAGATTTCAGCATAAGCAGCATAAAAAATTCTGTTTAGTATTTAAAACTCTCTTACTGGTGGTATTTGTTGGGAAACAAAGTAATCTCATATGGGAGCATTTCCTGCAAACAGCAAAGAGAAGTGTCGGAGCATCCATTCAGTATAAGACGGCTTTTCTTCTTCCAGCATATTTCTGTATAATTATCGTGGATTCAATTCCTTGCGGGCAGCAGTTCATATCGTTGTGTCCCGTCTCTTCTACCTCAGAGTGGTTTTGCTCGTTGCCTACCAGCCTTGAACTAGAAAACAATGCATGCATGACCATGGAGGCCGGAGGTCCTCGCACAATTAAGCCATTACTCGGACCGATTCCCAAAGGAGTTTGGCTGCATAGAGATGCCAGATGTGTTTACGATGAGTCATGTGGGCAACATTAAAAAAAATTGTTTTCTTCAGTCATTAAATGTAAGCCACTTTCTATCGAGATTATATTAAGACTTGTAGCTTTCGTACAAAAGCACTGTGCTGTCTACTATTTTAAATTCAATGTAACAGTATGCCTGACAGCACCTTTTAATGTAAATTATATTTTCAGAACATTTTCGGTCCCCCGCTCCAAATAGTGACATTAGATTTCCGGCCTTGCTGCTAGTTTGTGAACTGAAAAGCACAGTACTGGAATGCAGTGAGATAGTACTATGAAATGTGAAGTACATGCACCAGAAAGCAAAACTTGAGTAAATATAATGTTGCCTTTTGGCTTTGAAAGCTATTCAGAAATGTCTCTGCAAGCAAATATAATGAAAATGTCGGCTTCATTTAGTTGCTGTAAAGCTGCAGTAGATCGCTCTCCTGAGGGGATGGCTGGATTAGACCACATCATGATATGGACATAATGAAAAGGATTAAAGGAAATTGATTGAAATTCTCCTGTAAAATTAGGTAAAGCTGTTGGATTCGCAAAAAAACTTGTATTACAGTCAAATTACTATTTGCTCGAATAACACATATGGTTTAATTGATAGGCATGCGGGCCTTTTTCGGAGGAGCATTCCGACTATCACACAATATAAAAGTGACTTGGAACAGGCATGAGTGAGTGTAATTTTAAATTGCTTCAGTCACCTATAGTTCAGCCCCCTCGAGTCATATTTTGGGTACCATGGATACTGTGTGTGGAGACTAACAGCATTATGGGATGGGAGGGGAATAAAGATATACAGCAGAGAGAGGAGAGAATGGGTAGGGAGGGCGTGTGTGTGTGTGTGTGTGTGTGTGTGAGAGAGAGAACTAATACACAGAGAGAGATGGTAATGTACATTCTTAGAAAGAGATAGTCAGTCGCAGTGACACAGCAGACAAAGAGTTATCAAGGGAGAAGTAAAGCTGCAGCGTTTTGATTAAGCCCGTCACACTGCGCTCAGACCATGTAGACTATAGACGTCCGTGCTCGGCCGTTTCTCGGCGGTCGGAGCCGTTCACTCCCTCCCTGACCTCCCCATAGCCAGGAGCTCTAATCACTGTAAAACTGATTCATTAAAATCTGCTGTTAGTGAGAGGACACACACGCGGGTGAGCAAATGGACCACAGCCAATTATGTGATTCCCTGCCAGTTAGAAAGAGATTTAGGCATTAAGTATCTCTGAGGAGGGAGACAGTGATCACGACAGCATATCTACACATTATTATAGGGCTTGGAAATATGTGTGCATGTGTGCGAGTTTGTGCGCCTCCGACATACAGATGGCTCCGTGTTGACGTAGAACGTGAACTGCCTGCACGAATCCACATTGTGAATTAAAGTCTGCAAAACAGATGCAATTTTTAACACCATTAAAGGCTTCCGGGTCACACAGCATGTCTCGGTTAGCACCCTTGCTCCACTCTGGGGAGACTCATTTGATTTCAGGTTGACGACTTCATGTACAGAGTGTGTATGTTCTCGCCGTGCGTGCACGGGATTCCTCAAGGTGCTTTAGGTTTTTTGTTTTTTCTTTTTCTGCACAGCAGAAGAACAAATATATTTCTCCTGACATCAGCTCCAGACCCTCTGATCTCTAAGTTTGACGGACCGACAGACAAAAGGGAATTCATTTTCAAATGAAATCCATATTCACAGAGAGGTAATTCATAGGTGGGCAGATTTCTAAATGGTTAGAGTCATGATCCAAACGCTAATAGTTCCTGACAAGTTATCTTAAAAAATTTAAAATGTAGTTGCTCACCACAAGTGGTTTCTGTTCCAATTGTTGCTGAAGTGATACACCCCCCCGGAAAAAAAATCTCTGTATTTGCTGCCTTTGACTCTTCAGTGTGATAACACTGAGCAAAAGAACGAATGAAAGGACGGAGCAGATTCACCCCTCCAAGAAAGGCACCACAGCCAGAGCCTTGCCTTGTAAAATCCAGGTAAATAGAACATATTAGAGGGTTTTTAAGTCTTGAAGAGATTCTGAGAACACCTGCAATGTACATGATGCCTTAACTCAGGAAATTAAAGGAGGCTTGACTGATTTTACACAAAAAAGATTAAGCATGAGAAAAACATCCCACATGATGTGATGCTGACGTTATCTGTGATTATATTTGGAGAAACAGACAGCTGTTTTCATATGCTCATGATTTACAGTTTTGGAAGTGCTGCTTTTTATCAAACGATTCAAAAAACAAAAGAAAAAAAAAGTATTTGTATTATGGAAAACATAACATGTCGTTCTTGTGCGAATATCTTCTGTAATCCAATACATGCGAGCATGTTTTGTAAATACTCCCTGCAAAATCTCAATCACGAAGAGAAAAATGCTTGCAGGCTTAATGTTCATCACTATTTTGGCCGAGCGAGCAGTCCTGTTCTGAATCAGCCAGCCATGCTGTATCACACTCCCAGGCCTCTTCATTCTGAGCATCGCTCCTGTGCATACAGTCGTAACAACATGCGACAAGAGCCAGACTTGTTTTTTCTCCTGGAGCAAACGTCCCAATAGAGTTTTGAAACATTAATAGCTAATTCAATTTTAAACAGCCATCTTTTTTAACTGGTTTGGAGAAGGATGACGAGCAGATACAATCAGACCGTTGAAACAACATGAGGTCTCCTACCAGCAAACAAAAAGTAGACTCCTAAAGCTGGCTGCTGTAAAACGTGGAGTTGGTACGACTGATTGTTGCAAAGAATTTATATTATTGAAAGGTAACAAATAAAAAAAACAACAACAAAAAAAAAAACAACTGGTGGTACGCAATTAGAAGATTGGCAGCTTCAGCCGGTTTTTACTCAGAATTTCTCATACTTTTGCTCCAGGCTTGCATTTCATGGATAGTATGCTGGATCTCGCAAAGAAAACTGCTTTATGGCACTGAACGGAGGGAGAGAAAACGAGGAGACCAGCGGCTTTTAGAATTTATTGTAATAGCAGATGGTGGAACAAGTGAAAGGTTGATGGCAAAATCACATCCAACACTCCATCTAACAGCCCCTTTAAAGTCCAACTGAACTTAATTTCTTCCCAAAGGCCTCGAAAACTTGGATCTGTGATTTCTTTCACTTTTATTTTCTCTTGTTACCTTAAGGGCAGAAGAAATTTGTCTGAAGTGTGAAGCAGAATCAATACTGCAATATCAAGTGAACCTCTGTTAAACATCCAACTGTATTTTCCTTGACCAGCAATTCTGGGTGTTCGCTGCGTGGAGGTGAAAGAAGATCAAGCTTTCGAAAGACGCTGTAGAAATCATTTAAGTCTGAGCTGTAGTCTATAATTAGCAAGAAGGCTGGAGAAACCTAAAACATACTGGGTGTGCTACTGGTTTTTCTGTTGGGTGGAATTAGAATCGCTGTCGCCGGTGTTTACTGTGCTCAGTCTGCAATGGGAGTCATTTTTCTCTGTAATGGCTCAGACAGTCAAATTCCAGCTGTTCACATTAGCTCTGAAACATGGCGACGCTCAAAAGGAAGCACCGAGTTAGCCGACTTTAGCTCGTCTGCGAGCTACATGAGCCCGGAGATAATCTATCTGGACCATTAGCTCTGCTGACACACTTGACTTCATCTAATTCCCTGACATTAGGGATTGACCAGAGTAGATAGCATCTGATGTCTTTGTGTTATTAATTGTGGATTACCTTATGTGGCCCGACTGTTGACTCATTTGAATGTGCTCTGATATTATTTCTTATCGCTCTGTGATTTATCACTGGCTGGGTTTGGCCCGCGGCTTTAGGTTGATTCTTTCAGGTTCACTGTTGATTTACATATTTATGAGGCGAAGGTTCACTGCAACCCACAGATGAGGCTGGCAGATGCTCCTTTGATACAAGAAAGTGTTATAATTACAGTAAATTAGGCATTTCTGACATTCAGTCCTCAGAGGGTGGTTAACAAGATATTTATCTATTGTATATATAAATACAACAGGCTTTTAATGACAACATTCACGGGTTGGGAAATTCAAAAAAATGACTTTACACTCCAGTCTACTGCCACCGTCTGAGATGTTTTGCATATAAATCGCACAAATATAGTGACAGTGTTTTGTTTTCGTTTTCTTTACAATGGCCGTTTGCTAAAAAAATAGATGAAATCACATTGT
Organism: Salarias fasciatus; assembly: GCF_902148845.1. NCBI lineage: Eukaryota > Metazoa > Chordata > Actinopteri > Blenniiformes > Blenniidae > Salarias > Salarias fasciatus. Next base: position 28,637,811 of record NC_043745.1, on the reverse strand, counting down.
CAGTCTAATACACTGTTTTGAGTGCACCAGAAAACAGTCATTTAACCAATCTGAAAATGTTTTTTGTGTTTTCTTGTTGCATTTGAGGAAATAGGTCACTGTGTGCATAAACCACTGTACCAAAATACCAAATAACGTTGTCTAATAAGTATAATTTGCTCGACACATGCCCAACAACGTGAAATGCGGCGGATGTTGACACAGCTAAAGAACACAAAAGGGAACCTTTTCTTCTCAAATAATTCCCCATAATTATAATGCCTCATGTTCAGTAGCTGGTGCAGTCTTTCGAGAGCCAGTAGCATCAGCAAGGATAATGAACCCCTGAGTGTCTCATTTGAATGCACAACAACAAGCCAGCAGCCAGTCTCAACCTATATGCATGCTCTTCTAGGTGTTGACTTTGTCTCTGTACACAAACCAGAATGCAGAGACCACTGGGAGTGCCATAAATCATTCCAGTCCTGTAATTCCAAAACCAACACCTGGAAGAGCATCTTCCTCTTACTTTTTTTTTTTTTTTTTTTTTTTTGCTGCCGAGGCTGGAAACATTTTGCAGATACAAACCTCCTAAAAAAAAATAGAAATAATGCTTCCAATCTGGATTACTTTTTACTTCTGCAAAACTTTATCAAAGCATCGAATTCTGTTTCCCGCCAGTAAACATGAAGAGCAATGAGGCAATCTATGTAGAATTTGCAGAAAATGCGGCTATGAATAAGTTACAAATGAGTCTTTAATTTCAACAAACGCTGTGGAGAGGGATTGAGATTCACATATTTGAGTCAGACAAGTGTGTGTCAGGCTCGCTCTGTTTCTGAACCATCCAACTTATTACTCCCTCAGTTACGGGAAAGTGCTGACAAATATGGCCATTTTCTCACTCTGTCAGCTGTAATATTGTCAAACATAAACATCAACATTTTCAAACAGCAGCCAACGTGCTGACAGACACGAATCCATGAGTCTTTTCAACCAGCTGATGAAATTTTAATTGACTATCAGTGTTTGATGGTGAGGCTTTTGTCTGAGGAGTGTGGGTATCTGCCTTACATTTGGCACCCAGCTGTGAGCGCGGGAATCTGATAAGAAAAACCCCAGACTAGAACAACTGCTTACAATGGCAATTTTCACACTGATATTATTACCATTTCATGATCCGGTGCAGTTATTGTTTCAGACGAAGACACGGGGGAAAAAAAAAAAAAATCAAGAATTGCAGATTTTTGGTACAAATTGAGCAGCAGGATATCTCTCTAAGAAATTCCACCCTTTTTTGAGAATAAGCCCATTTACACAGAACCAATAACTAAATTGACATTTATCTAAAGTAGTTTAAACTTTAGGACATGGGTGTTTTCCTGTCCTCTGGGTTAAACTTTGCATATTCTAGTTTATTATACTTCTTTTCCCTACCGAGGGTCCGAGGAGGCGGTTCCTACTCTGAGCTTGTGATATTGCCAATTGATCAACATTGATTAATCAACAAAAGTGCATGACAACAATATGCAATAAAGTCTCACAAAAAAGTGCTCTGTGATTTTGAAATTTTAATTCACGTGTGCTCCTTTATTCAATCAGGGCTTGACTTTCATTATGTTTTCCTAAATCAAAAATGAGAGAGAGAGAGAGAGAGAGAGTTTGCAAGCGTTCCAAGGAGAAATCCAAGTTCCAAAGAAAAAACAGTGAAGAATCATTGATTTGTAGTGTTTAGTAAAGTAATTTTATATCTTATGCTATCTTATTGTCTTTGCATGGAAAATGAGGGCACAGCTGTTCACTCATGCTCATTGAGTCCATTTTTTATCATCTTGACATATCTTTCTTCATGTATCCAAGTTTTTCAAGCACCAGCAATATTCTAACAATTAAAAAAACTAAACAACACACCGATTCCTGCTTTAAAGGGTCAGAGAGTGAAAATAGCTTCCAAACGAAGAACACTCAGATTCACATCAATTTACACATCAAATAAGCCATTTCTTTTTTCCTTCAAAGATCACATAGTATTTACTTATTCAACTTGCCAGAAAATGCATCACAATATTTTGATTGGTTTCCCGAAGAAAACAATAAACACAGCACTGATTTTGAAGCGCTCATGTTAGTTGTTTTGATGGCTTTCCTTATCAATATTGAAATTCTTGAATATTTTATGAGGCACTTCATGGTCAGGGTCTTCAGACAACCGCTTTGATTTATGAATTGAGATGTTTCTCAGATCCACAGGTACTTCTTTAGTGCTGCTTTCAGCCACTGACCTCTGCTCTGCCGCCATTCGTGCAAAGCTGAAAAGATTGATATTTAGAGTAAAAAACCATTAGCTTTGACTAGCTTTTATGTGCTTTCTTTCCATTTTTTAAAAATAATTTCATGGTACTGTGGTCAGTAGGCGATTCGTCTGTTTTCTGACAGAGGAAGGGCTAATGGAAGCATTTATCAATACAATCGATGCACAGCGCCATCGGACAACTGATATTTCAGAGCTGTGGTTGGAGCATAACTTGCGCAGACCTCAGTCAGATAAAGGTCAAGTAAAGCCAGATGAGGAATCAATGAATCAGACCAGACAACACATTCAGCATAGCGTTTCTGCCCTGACACCGTCTCAGCAGCGAGGGGGTGGAGGAGGAGGAGGGGAAGGGGTATTTGGAGGTTAACGAGGAAGATGCATTGTGGTCGTTTTCTAACAGTGTAAAAGGGAGCCTCTCTTATCCTGTCTTGAACCTCATCATTTGTCCCTAATGTTTTTGATGCTCAACTTACTCCTTTATTATCCTGCAATTTAATTGTTTTCTGTGCATTCATTCATTTTCTGAGGAATTTTATGTTTCATATATATTTGTTTATCTCATTCACTGACTTGTTTGTATATTTGGTAAAAAGCAGAGAGGTGGACAAGCAAATACACAGTGACAGTCCCAGTGAAGTACAATTCGGTTTCATCTGAATACTGTGTGCATTTGGACTTCAGCTAACATCAATTACAAGTCTCTGTTTGCCAGTCACATGTTCAACATTTTCAATTGACTCACAATGCAAGTGCACTGTGCACAAACACCTGTAAAAAACTTCCACAAATATGTCCCTATGAAGCTGTATCAAACAAGAAGTATATTTGTGCATCGGTTTTGCTGATTTAGAGCTGAGTTCGTATTTAAAAGCCTGTTGGCAGCCTATAAATGAAGCCGTGCTCCTTATTTCCTTATTCCAAGTGACAATGCCATCCATGGAGCCTGGCACCCTTGCTCGTGTTGCAAAAAATTTCCAAGAGTTCGCACAGAAGAAGAGAAGTTTGGCGTCGGTGTATATCTCCTTTGTGTCCAACCTAAGGGCTGCACTGGATTCAATCTTGTGGCTCCATATTTTTGAAGAATATAAGAATCCCCATCAGGGGGAATGTAATGCACTCAGTGCATGGAGGTTAGAGAATAAAATCCCTCATTCTGTATGGCTCATAGTGCATGGCAGGCAAAAGGCCTTTTTCATTGTAACCATACACACAAATTGGTTACCGCTGATTAAGACTATTTGACATTCCGACAACTATTCTGTCTGGAAGTATAGCGACTTAATGGTGGAGGTAGAGCAAGTCTAAAGGTAGGGATGCTGCACTCATATGGGTGAAAACATCGAATGGCCTCAAGGGAAAAAGCTCAGTTGACTTAAATGCAGCATTTTTACTGCTACAGCTTCTTCAATTCACTGAGCTCTTTTGAAGCAGAGCAGCATTTCCGAACTGAACAAAGAACTTTTGACGAGATCGAGAAACAAAGACTAAGGCAGATGGATAGAGACATACAAGAGACAGAAAAATGTGTGTGTTGTGTGAGAATGGCAGTGGAGCAGTATAAAGCATCCATCTCTCGCTGGTCTGACAATAAACCAGCAGGTTATGTTTCTATGAATTCTCTTCATGGTGGATACCATAAGATTACATGTCGTTTCTCCTTGACTTGTTTATGTTAAATTTGATTAATAATTCAACAGGCAAATCAGGCCTGTTAAAAAGATGTAAACGTTTTAGGGGTTTTTTTTTTCTTTTTTTTTTCCTGTTTCACTGAGCCGAAAGAGGAATTTAGTTGACAGTAATATGCAAATCAGCCCTTTATTGCGAAATTTCAGCGCGACACTCCGAGCAGTAATATTCACACTGGGTGTTACTGCAGCACACAACTGTCTGTCAACATGTTCCACACAAGAGCCAATTTTAAAGTAGATTTTAAAAAAAAAAAGAAAAAGAAAAAAAAGGAAAAAAACCCCGAAAACTCCTACCCAATTAAAAAAAAAAGAAGACGTTTTCCTTGGCTGGTTAGTTCTTAAATTGCTGTAGAAACCTGACTTCTAATCCTAAGTAAGTAGTAAAAGCAGGCAAAAGGGATGCTTTCAAAAAGTTGCAAAATCTGTGGTGAAACCACAAGATACCGATCCCTCAAGACGAGCACTGAAAAAACTACAGTCTGCAAAGAAAACGAAGGTCAGGAAAGGACTCGACAGAGTGGCCACTAGAAACCCAGCTGATCTCGGAGAAAAGTGCTGCTCCGCAGCAACTTTCCTTTTTTTTTGGTACATATTTCCTCCGGGAGAGCTTCATGGATAACACTGCGCTGAGGCCAAATCCAAAGACAGACCCCTAGTGAGATGAAGTCCCACACTCGAGACATAAAAGGTGCCCTCGAGGAGGAACTAAAGCACCCAGGAGAAAAATAAAGAAAAATATCATCGTTTAGTTGAATTGTTGAGGAAACAGCTTTTTCAACAGCCGAAATGTTTGTTCAAACAGGTTACAATTATTGCTGTTACAAGCTGTTTCATCAGAAAACCTGACCTTTCTATCACCTAAAACTCATTTCAGGATCTCAGAACAGAGGTTATCCAAACTGTGCAGTAATAGAGGGGAATTGTTTAGTTAATGCATTCACTGTGTTCCCTGGGCGACCCGCAGCCTCCTGCCTCCTTGTCCCTGCACTCCAAATTCATAAAATCTGCTTATTAGAATTCTGCCACAAGTCCGACTGAATTCCTCGCAGCCATTAGCAGCTGTTGAGAACGGTTTGGGCCGGCCTCAGCATTGACTGTAATGACAGGGACAGGGTGCCAGGGAGAATCAATGCTCTTCTGTGGCTCAAGAATTAAACTGTAACAGCAAGACTGCTCCCATCGAGTGCCGGACTGCCGTCTTTTTCAACCACTTAATCGATCAAGGTTTTATTTATCTTGTCACAAGACTTTAACCTAATTTGTTTTCCATTCGTTCACAAAGCACCTTCATTGAATTGCCATGTTAACAATCCACTGTATTACATTTATCCCCCCACCCTGAACTCACTTTAGCTATTGTGTCTGGTGATTTACGGGGGCACTTTTAAACTTGTGTAATTAATTATCATATCAAACGCAATCTCTATATTAATTTTTGTCAGCGCGCATACACACACACACACACACACACACATAGAGGGCTTTTCATTAGAGAGTACTCTCTCTGTATGTGTTTCAGTACAGCAGAGGGGGTTGAAAGGGCGGCGGGCTGAGATGAATCCTCTTCCCTTTGTTCTTCCAGAACAAAGCAGAGGTGCATCAGACACATATTCTTTACTCTGCAACTATGCAAAGATGTCCTTGTAATTGGCTGATATTTTCCTTTACTGCAACACTCTCTGCATGCAGTTCCATTACATTTCTGTCATAAAGCACCCTCCTCTCTGTCGTCGGCTTAAATCGAATGTCAATACTTAGCGCGTGGAATTGGGAGCGTGGAAATGGGCTTAACACTGGGACCCATAAACATAAAGTTTAATGCTGCCACCAAAGGAAGGGCCAATCACGGCACAGCTTTGCAAATCAAAGAATAATAATCACAGATTTTCTTGCTAGGCCATCTCAACGGCTTAATAGAAATAAGTTAGCAGCAGCCTTGTTGTTCAAATCGTCGCCACTTTCTTTCTATCCACTCCAGTTTACTTTATGTTGTGCTGTGTTACATATTTTCCCTTCTGTGTCTCTCCTTTTTAATGTTTTTGTTTTATTTCTTTCAGCGATAAAGTCCAGACAACATGTAAAGCGCAAACAAAATCCTGCTAAATGAAATTATTTTGCCCAAAGAAGGGAGTGGGCTGCAGAGCAGGAGACAACGCTGCTCTGCACATCTCAGTCTGATGTCCAGAGGGAAATCCCTGCATACAGCCACTTTATGGGCTCATTTGCATCACCACAGCTCCGACTGTAAGTCAGCAGCCTGCTAGGAAGGAGACAGTCATGCCAGCGCAGGGTGATTATAGTCGTAATATATTAACCAATAGTGGGCAATTTCCAGAGACAAGTCAGATGATGCTGTGATTGATTTTACTGTGGTGTTAAGTGTTAACACTTCTCCTGGAACGTTCTCATTGCTTCTTATCTTTAAACTATAGCTTCCCAATTCTGCTTATTTCTTTAGAAGAATTTGCATAAAACTTTTTTTGTCCTTCCAATATCAAATCACCGCATTTACCTGTAAAAGAAACTTGTGGAGCTGATGTGTTTCTGCGATTCGTTCACACACACCAGTAAATGGCTAAGTAAATAAATGTTAATTAAAGAACGACTTGAATAAGTCGTCCACAAACTAATGAGTAAAGTGTCATTTCCCCCTCGTGAGTCTCACCACTCCAAGCAAGATACACATCGTGTTCCTCTCTCGGCAGTGCACACACAAGCAACACTTGTTGAGAAATGAATGTTGTCTTGTGATGTCAAGGAAGAGTGCATACAGTGGTATCTCTAAGGTAATTAAACTGAATTAGAGGTCTGCTGTGACTGGGAGGGCTTGGCAGGACCAGACTAATGGTAAAGCTAATTAAAGTGTGTTTTATCCCCCTAATGAAACTCATCTTCTCAGCTCACAATAAAGGGCGCAAGTTCAACAGAATAGCTTTACAGGTCCACGGGGGCTTTCACCGTGGTGCTGTTGGTCTTACCGTTGCATGTTGGTCACAGCGGTTCATCCTTCCTCAGGTTTGCCGGTGTAGCTTTTAAATTATGAACAAAGGTCGCTCTGATCCTCCAGCTCCTCTGTTCATTCAGATATGTCTTTAATGTAAGATTATGTTTTCAGCTCAGCAACTAATAAAATCACAAACTTTTACATGTATTTAATTCAGACTATGCTTTTACCTACACACCATCGATCATCTGCCCAAACTAACATGCTGCCTCCCTGCAAAATATAAAGTTTTACTATTCCTCAGACTTTTTTTTTTTTTTTTTTAATTTAAGTAAGGACTGTAATTCCATGATGGCACATGGTTAATGTCAGAGCCTTCTCACCGTCCCAATTTGGTATTTTTGTGATTTCCTCTAAATATTGTTCATATAATGAAAGGTAGATGCTGTATATGTTGTGGCTGAAAGCCTGGAACTGTCGCTTTTAAGAGTTTAACACCATATGCACATTACAATATGTAATGCACTTTCCACCCACACTTCAGTGAGTTGGAGTTTATCTAAAATGTCAATTCTAAATGTCTTTTGGTGTGCATAATACTCTCTGCTGATGTGGCGATGTGGCTTTCACCCAGTTCACAACGACAGAGTCCAAACCACCTTTGACCCTGTGCTACAACGATATTGAAATTTTACAGTGGTAGTCTCGAGTGCATTAAATTGAATTAAATAACCTGTAAGTGTGAATGTGTCTGTGGGTCTTTCTGTGTGTGTGTCCTGCGATGGATTCATGACCTGCAGGTTGACTGCACCTGTACTCAGCTGAGATCGGCTCCAGCACCCTGCAACCTTGATTAGGATAACCAGTATAGAGGATGGTTGGATGGATGGATGGATGGATGGGTGCTGCCTGATGTGCTTTGCAGCCAGTTCACTAAGAGAGAGTACTGGTCAGGGTTTAGCAATGACCTCCTTCTACATGCAATAGGTTTTTTTTTTCAGGGTGTCCTGGCTCCCACAATCTGAAAACTTTTGTCACTTCAGAGTGCCCACAGGTGGGAGTGTGTTCTTGAGCGATTGTCTGTCTATACGTGTTAGTCCTGTGATGGACTGGTGCCCTGTCTGGGGCGCACCCTGCCTTTCACCTATTGTCACATGGGATCAGCAACCCTGGCTCAGGCAAAAGATGGATGGACGGGTAGCAGCCTCTCGCTCTGTTTCTGTCTTTCTTCTTTTTTTTTTTTATTTTGTCTTGACATTGCAGAACTAAACGTGTTTCTGTCATGAATGGTCTCATTCAGCAAAAGCATTTGCACTTGTAATTCCTGTTGTCCACTGCCGGTCAGCGGTCCCTTCCTAATCTATTATTAACCTTGTTGTTGGATTGAGTCATGGTTTCTGTGCGACACAGTACTCAAATAAGGTACTGTATCTCCTCCTACATGAGTATGAGGTGAAATGCATTCATGTGTGAATATTAGTGCGTCCCACACAAAAGGAGATCATCCTCTTCTTGGGAGGAGCTTTTTAACTGTTATGACAGATTCCTGTCGCGCCCACATCGACTCAGTATTCATTCCTCACCCACTTCTCCACTCTGAAAATGTTTTGCACCGTAACACCAATGACAAAATTACCAAATTATCATCACCACAGGCTTCCCCCCCACCCCACCCCACAGTCTATTCATGTTGTTTTCACCTTCCACGCCTCCTTTGAATTTGGGACTTTTTTTGTCTGGCAAGTTTCTGTAGCCTTGCTTCCTTTTCAGTGAGCCGGAGTCCAAATATTCAAGCATATAAAGACACAAATAAAAGCAGAATCCAACACGTTCAATAAAGACGACAATATTAAGGAAAAAGTAGTCTTCTCACTCCTTTGTGCGTTCCTAACATGGATATCTGCTTATTTTTTTCGCTCCATCGTTTCGATCTGAAACCTCCTGCTTTTTCTTTTTTACATTACTGGTAATGTAAAGTCTATTAAAACTTCGTGTCACTGTCAGCAGTCAATCAATCTCAATGGGCCATTTTGTTCATGTCCCTTATATTTGTTGTCGGTGTTGTCAGTATCGCACACCGCAACCAAGGATTTACCACAATCACTCTATGTGGAGTGAAAAATGATCAATTATAATGTTGCCAACTCTCACTTCCCTCTTTCAGTCACTTATCACGCCGGTGATGAATGGCTAGGTACTAATAAATAATCTCACGTTCTGGGCGGTTTATGGAGAAGGACTGCCATTAATTAGAGTGACAGACAAGCGGAATATATTAAGATGATGCATAATGAGGTAGAGGAAGTGAGTATCACTCTCCCCTTTTTACACCCATATTTTGCACCAATAATTGGAACAATTTGAGTGGAAAATAGTTGCAACTAAAATTTCGGAATTGTCAGCACGATTAAGGAACAGAAGATTTATTACAACCCATCAGTTAAAGTGACATCAGTCTGACTCTATATAACTCGATGCAACTTCATTTTTCCAGTGAAAATAATAATTTAAGACAGTTTTGATAGGCCCATGCCTGCCAAAGCTAAAATAACCACTGCGGGAATAATGCAATAATGCACCTCATTCTATTGCGAGATAGTGTTCATGTGAAAACACAAAATAAATTAAAATAAATAAATAAAAAACAAATAAAGAAAGAAAATGTGTTTTTCACAACTCCGCTTTTCACAGATTTCCATCCATTGTACATTCTGGCTTGATGAAGAAAAGTTACACACCTAAGGGTACATTCACATGATACTCAGGGGGAAACAGTGGATGAATTATTGAACTTTCATCTACAAACCAAAGCCTCTAAATCTGACAGAGGATGTATTGAGTTTATTAGCTAATATTGAACAGATCACTGTTTCTCTATTTAATACTTTCACTGTGTGAATGTGTTCCTGTGGTGCTGGGAGGTCTGGTGTGATGCTCATGTGTGTCCAGGGGGCTCACAGAGTTCAGAAGCAAAGGTCGCTATTTGTGGATGTTAGAAATTTCCTGATTCCCCTTGACGTGCACTGGTTAACACTACAATTTAGAAATCTGTCCTAAATGTGTGGCATGTACTGGGAAATGTTAAAATTCACCAATTTCCCTCAAAATAGTTTTCAAATGCTTCACTGTTAAATGCTTCAGTCTCAGTGATATTCCTCAAGGGCCTCACAGGTATCACTGGATAGCACCCCAAATGCTTTTTGTACACGGTTAAGTTTGTTAAGTTTCATAACTTAATTGCGGAGCCAGAATCTTGTTGGACACCCAAAATGACTTGTGTTCACTGTGAGAGTGGGGCTGTCCGTCTGAGCTTCTGGATTCAATGTCTTACCTTCTCAGGCTGCCACAGCAGATGATTTTCTCCTCTTTCCTCCTTCATCAACCTAATTCTTTTCTTGTCCTTGCTCACTGCATCCATAAACCTCATCACCTGTCCTGCACGCATGACCAAACCATCTCAGGCTAACCTCCCTCTCCCTGTCCCTCTAATGCACTCACAATTAATCCTGTCCACCATCAGTCTCAATTAAGCCTCGTCTTTAGCTTTGCGAGCTCGTCATGCATGTTTTGATATCTGGAGAAAAGAAATATAACAGATAAAAGATCCAAATGAAAGAGAAAAAAAATAATCACTTTGTTTTTTTCACTTTGATAAATGAAACAAAGTGGCTTAAAATGTTTAGTTCGTATTTAATATTGGAAAGAATATTCCCAGAACAATCAAAAAAAAAAAAAAAAACACACACACACACACACACACCTGTGCAATGTTGTCCAATTTAATCTTTTTCTGCAATAATTTCCATGTTTGTGAAACTTAAAATCCTCAATATTTGTTTTGACTGTTTGTGAAGTAAACCGTTTCACAAATGGCACACCAAAATGCTCTGCCATCTTTGCTCCAGTTTCTAAAATACCAGCTGCAGATTCAAAGTGTGTGCAGAGATGCTCTTTTCAATCTCACGCTATCCTGATGCTTGTTGGGTATCCGATTAAGTGTCTTTATACTCAGCTTCATTATGACTAATTAACCCTTTCAATCCCATATCCTGTTGCTGCTGCCAGGTTTTGGCCTGGGCATCTTTCACACTGTTGAAGCACAACTAAAATCACAGAGTTTCAGCTGTGTGACGATATACGCTTCAATGTAGCGCAAAATGACCGTCCCAATCACAGAAACCATTCAACATTTGTGTCATGAACTTCTCGGTAGCCATGAAAAACACAGTAATATTGGCAAACTGACAGATATTGAGCGTTATCTTGGATAAACAGCGGAATTATTCATTCATTGCACCTTTTTTTGGCATTTATAGACCTGTTAAAAATCTAAATACATCCAGGCGTCCCAGTCACAGGACGGGGTAATCGACCTTGATCGTTTGTTCTTCACATAAGTAAGACTCACAAGGAAAAGAATAGTGGAATAAGAAATGCACATTTATTTCAGTGGCATGCACAGCATTTTCAGCACACTGATTTCATTTTTCATTGATTCTCTGTTGATTCTCTTCTATCACATAAATATAAATAGCCTTTTCCAGAACTGTACTAAAAATCAAGCTTCCTCTTATTTATGCATGTAAATGTGTCACTGTAATCATGCCAAATCTTAGCAGAAAAAAACGGAGAAGTTTGGGCCTCCGTGTCGGTGATATTTTGACTTTGATTGCGGGTTTTTGTCTCAGTTGTGTGTTTGTCTGAAGCCTCTGTCACACAGGTTAGCTTCCAGCCTAAAATTGTGTGGCATACATTTGGTCGCATGTGTCCATTGTCCATCGTATTCTATACACGGGCCACAGTATTTCTGAGGCTGAACATTTCATGGGTTCGTAATAAAAGTGTGCGTGTGTGTGTCTCGTAGTGGGGGTGGTAGCTGTTTACTTGTTTATGATTGTGTGTGTGTGAGTCAGACTATGGAGGCAGCTTCATGCCAGTGACAGCACACAGTCTGACAGGCTGACTGGCACCGAGCCATTCAGCACAGTTGAGCCTAACGCTCCATCAATAAAAAGTCTCCACCTGTGCCGCATATCTAAATAAGGCGGCGCGGAGTTAATACATTGGTAGGCAAAGCTATAGACGCATAAATAACTGGGAAGAAGTGGATATGGGTTGACTATTTTTAGGGAGATAGAAAACTGTCTTAAGCAAGTTTTTGGCTAACAATATGGCTTTTGCTGATAAGGAGCACAAGTTGGACGCTGTGTCGTACTGCTGCCCAGATAACCCATTTCTTCCTTCCTCTGAGCCTCTGCTCTGTGTTGTTGTTGGTCATCTGGAAGTCAGTTAAAGACAGTGATTTATGCTCGGGGCTTCATGCAGCATAGCCTCATTACACACAGCCATTTTGAGAATCAGCAGATAATTACAGTATACATCATAGACCTCATGGGGCCCAGCAGATTCAGTCCATTCCACTGGCCTGTCATTTAGGGCAGAAGGCCTCAGGAACGGAAAACTGGATCCTAACCTCATTTAGTTTGCATTTAAGACCGAACAAGAAGAAGAGGCAAAGGAAACCTGTTGTAAATATCATTATGATATATGTTGAACGGGCATTTTATTTGAAAACGGCTTTACTTTAGCTTAATCCTGCATTTGTATGCTGTTAATACCCACTTAACAGGTATTCATTAAATGTCACATCAAGAGTGAGAATATTTCAAGACTTTAAAATGAAGTCATGTGCTATTTACATTCAAAGTCACACATATTTTACAATTTCTTGCAAAAAAAAAGGATTTTTATTGGATACATTAGTAACTGCATATCAGTAAAATATTAGTTACTTGCTATCCAACCATGTTCCTACTATATAATGTATTATTTGCACAAAAGTGTCCTAAATATGACTCACTAAAAGCATTCGGCATATGTGTTTTTTTTTTTTTTTTCAAGCACAATTTATTTATGATGTTTTCAAGTAAACGCATCAATCAAGTGAACCAAACTGGAAAGAAAAGCTTCTGTTCCAGAGCAAGGGGGTGATTTATAACAGCAGCCACATGCACCTCAGTGTTTAGCGTGACAATTTAATCATGACTGTCCTCATTTAACAAGTAGTAACGAAGGAATAAAAGCTTAAATGCCTACACAGTATGGTTTCTTGGTCAATAAACTGAGGGCATCCAAGGCCAGTGAAGAATGTTTTTTAATATTTTGTCTGTGTTCTCTGTGTGGTTAGCATTACGCACTTTTACTTTCCTCATGTGGGCTTTTAAACAGCCAAGACATTTTCCATCATCACTTCCATAAATGACATCAAAACCCGAAATAAACAAGCAATTTCTAACAGACTTTTCTCTCAATCTTTCACGAAGGGGACATTAACTCGTGCCCGAACTGAACTGAACCCTGAATATCTGGACCTCCGTCCGAGAGCCGAGCTGAACCCTGAATATTGGACCCCTTGCACCCCTTTAGTGAGTACCGACCGTCCCATTTCTAACTAAACAATCACTGCAGATTCACTTAGTGCAAGTCGTTACTTTACAAACCAGCACGCTCATTTCTCTTTGTTACCGCAGCGCTCCACCCTGGGCCATGTTACGCTCACTTATAATTTGTTAAAGCATCATTTTCTCATACCTGCCTGCATCCTGTACTTGGACGTGCTTCTCTGTGAAACACTGCACTAATACAGACTGCGCTTTCCTCACATCCTCTCCCTCCACGCTATACAATGTTTAAATAAGCTTTCGCTTCGGAGTAACTGTGACATATTGTGCTTACAACATCATTAAATTCATGGCCTAATGTGATGCTAATATTCATGCCATTTTTACTTGAGTAATAAGTATTTGTCTCATTACCTCCATGCTTGGAAAACACAGTGCTTGATAGTCATCTGGGGGTTGGAGGAGGTTTGCTTGTGCTGCGTTGCTAGCACACTGGTGAATCTTAATGATGTCAGTTTTTCTTACTCGCTGTTATCAACTACTGTATATCCACACGGGCGGGGTGTAAACTTGGACTTATCATATTTTGCCTTTCCATGGAAGCAGCAATGTCAGTTTTTTTTGTACCTTTTCATGTCGGACAGATGATTATTCTGTCTTCAAATCCTTTACTCATTGCTGCGTATGGCATGCAGGGCTTGTTAGAGGTGGCTCTATCTTCTGTGTATTTTTATTTATTTCTTCCTTGTGGTCATCAATCACATCCATATTTTGCACAGTATCTGTGTTGGGTGTATGGAATATTACATAAAAAAAGAACCCTGAGGTTTCTTTGACTGAGTTCAAGGGTTTTGCTCAGATATGAGTGAATCTATGGGAAGATATTGATTCTGTGTTGTCGTTTTTTTTTCTTGAAGTTTTTTAAGTTTCTTCTGTGGAAGAGTTGTGGGCATAAACGTGCAAAGGTGGAGCATATTTTCTATTGCTTTGCAGATTTACCGAAGAATCAACTGACAGCTAAGCTGTTTCGATACAAATTAAATGTGAGAGATATCACTGTATGTGACACACCCCGACCGGTTTCCTCGCCAGGTATTGAATTGTTAATTTTCTCGTCCCACATGTTTGGTGGGCATTGTGAACTTGATATATTTGCATTTTTAAATAACCACTAAAGGAGAGAAAACACTTGAATTATTTATATATTTATTTTTTATTTAGCTGTAATGATCACAGTAGTTGTACTCTTAGTTTTCACCGCATTAAATATTCATGGCTTCTTATGCACCCCTGGGTCCACCATCAGTAAATGGGAAAAGCTAACAAGACAGAGGTACAAACACAGTGTAGTCCCTGTTAACCAAACTCTCCTGGGTGTAAATCACGCCCTCTGGTACAGTGCGGTGTCGTGCACTGATTTTTATGTATTGCTCGTGTCGGGCCGGGTCAGAAAGTCAAACAGCTTCTGAGTTTGACACCGAAGCCATCAGATGATTGTGGAAGTGACCAAGAGTGACTGTGCCGTTCCTGTGTGGGCAGTTGATTCAGTGTGAGAGATCCTGCATTATGCATACATTCTGAGAGCAGAGGACTGCTGAAAACTAGTTTTTCTCCATGCAAATGGGTGAGGAGCTCTCTTTGAAATGAATCCACTGGCATGTTTGCCACACATGCATGCATGCATAGATAAGTCACACTTTTGTGTCCCGAAGGCTTTTTTTAAAAAAATTATTTTAATATTGTAAAATACTGAATGCTGAGCTTAGACAAGCTGTGAATAATCACGTTGTCATGTTCCACTGCCAGCCTGATTTACACTGCAGGACTGAAGACCTGATGTCCCATGTAACGTATTATCCTGCTCATCTAAGAAGGAGGGTTGTAATTGCTCAAGTCTTCAGTATCTCAGACAGAATCTCTCACCATCTCCTGTAATTTCCCTGAAAACAGACAGTGTTCTAAAATTTTTTGTTGAGTGATTTCATTAAACGGGAACCCCACTGGTAATTTAAATAAGAGGAAAATAGCCCTTTGTTTAGGGTTTGATGAGTGATTTGGATGAGTCACAGTCTGTTAGTAACACAGCATCTTGTCACTTCTACACACATATTGTTGGAGGTTTTCATATTAGATCTGACTTCATGTTGCTTTCCATTAACAAATGTTACTTTTATCTTTGCTGAGAGACAGCTTTCCTTTGTTAAGCTGAGACATATTCCCCAAACATATAAATGGTTGAGGGACCTGTAATATGATATATAGGACAGTCTATGTTTTGTGTGTCCCTGAAGCTTACAAAGTCAATATTTGGACTTTAGCCTGATTTAATGAACAGGATTTCTTACAGATTTCTCCCTAGATATATTCGCTGGAAGATCTCTCTGGCTTTGTTAAAGCACTGTGCTGTTTGCTTATTGGGCCTCACCGGACCAGAGAAGCTCAAAGAATAACAGGCATGCGCGCACACACACATGCATGTACACCAACACACAGTCACCACTGAGGAGGCCCTTTTCTTCCAGCCCAAGAGGGAATGATGACTCTCATTATCGCCTCAAAGCAAGATGGCCACAGTGCCCCTACTCAGCAGCCCTATTAAGTTACCAGACAGCTTTATTGTATTGGTGTTCGATAATTTCCTTTCCTCTGTCATTCGGACTGCATCGGGGAGTTGTTGCGTGGGGAAGGAGGGGTGGAAGAGTGGCAAGAGTGACCGCGAAAAGCCACAGCTGGCTGAAATGATTCGCTCCTATACATACATACATACATTCATATATATATATATATATATATACACCTTCTGGTCTCTGGATTCATTGGTATCAATACATGTGCTGACATGCATATTTTTTTTACCAATGTCAAAGCCACTGGAGCTTCTGATTGTATCAGCATGTTGGTGTGAAGGGAATCCAAAATTATACCCCATATGCCCTTAGTGCTACACAAAGACGTAAATCTGGCTTCACGCCCTTATTTTGGAAGTCTGACTGATGCCACGCAGTGCTGCTGACTAATACTTCATGGGGCACAGGTGCACTCTGAGCTGGCTTTGCAGCATCCTGTTAGTCATTTGTTGTTGCTGTTTAATTAACGGCAATAATTAATGTGCGTTATCCCGGAAATTAAGTTCATCCTCAATAATTAGGGGTCTGCAAGTTACGGACTGCAGATGAGATGTATGAGTCTCAAGAAACATCTGAACCGAGCTAATATTAGCGAGTCCAGAGAGGATGGAATACCATCTGTGCAAACTTTGGAAAGAAGGTAAAACCAAGCAACTTTCTGATAGACGCAAAGCCTCATCCTTCTCCGCTAAAGTCACACTGCAGATATGAGTTGAAAGTCAGTCACAGTTTTCACAGAAATTATGCTGATAAAAATGTTTGAACAACCTTATCAGGCAAGGTATTTACAACCGTTGAAATATGTATGAACTCATTGTTCTCTGCAAAAACTAAAACTGTCTCCGTGATCCCATGTAGAGTAAATGTACTTATTTTTTAAATGTATTTCTTCAAATTTATTTATTGACCATGCCAGAAAATCCCATTAGCAGTGTGCAGCAGACACATGCTGTTATTAGTGCAGGCATTATTCTGACTTTTGAAATAGACTCTGATCTAGTGCAGAATCATATTTGAGTGTGAGCTGAGCTTAGAGATGAGACTTGAGGGGGTTTGGAAGTACAAGGCAATAATGCTACAGTAATACCTTTTTCTGAGCTCCTAAGATACAATTTGCAATGTACACAGTAGTGAATGAGCTAAAAGTCTTTGTTATATCTGTCTGCAGACAGTTTTCAGATTGTGGAAAAAGTCATGCCTTTTACCATCCCTCTCTTTCTTTTTTTTTTTTTTTGAGAGGAAAAAAGATATGTAACTTTGAATTTTGAAGTATAAAACTGAAAGATTTCAGTTGAAAGCCAGAGTTGCTCATATGTTATGCAGCTCTTCTTTAATGTTGAAAATAATAAAAGGTCAAGGCTTTATATCTTGAAATGCCATGCCTTCTTCATGACTCATCTATTTTTGGCTGCCATCAAATGCATGATGCATCCCCCCACTGACTGGCCAATGGGGCTTCAGCATTAGTCATAGGCTTCTTTCACATACTTCCTTTTTTCTTCATACCTTTCAACATAGTTTGACGATGAACGTGTGGCTTTGTCTTGTTTGTTTCAGTAATGCTTTCTTTTAACAGCTAATATTTTGGATGCCTCGCAGTAACTGCTACTACTTAGAAAAATAATGAACCAATCAATACATGCTTGATGCGCCCAAAAGAACTGACAAGAAAAGAAATTAAAGAAAACAGATTATTAACCGATATTTTTGTATTTTACTGTGGATCCTTCAGTGAGGAATTTTCTTTTACTAAGTCCAACAATTCTAAGTGACTTACTCTGAAAAGTGTTTTGCAGCTCTGTGCACGTCAAGCTTCTGTTAAAATGTGAATAGCCTTCTGTGAATGGAGTGAAAGAAAATCGCCGTTGTGGACCACTGTACCCTTTGTACAGAAACGTTATTTTCCACAACAAAGCTTTTCTATTCAGATTTGGAAACTGCTCCATGTTTTACAGGCTTTGTTGACAGAAAAACTTGATGGTGAGATTCTGCAGTGATCCTGGGAGAGGGGCGGTTGTCTTTGTGCGCGTCTGCTTGAGACTATGTCTCAATCAGGTAGCGGAGAAATGCTCGGCGGACTGCAGAGTGGAAAGATGTGATGAAACCCAGATAGAGGAGGAACGGCCCGGAGCCATTTTACCATATATGAAGGCGGCTTTTGCTCTGTTTGAAAAATTCCAAATGATATTGCCACTATGTATTATTGCACTTTCCGTTATTTTAACATTCATGTGTTCCTCGTAGTAAAACACTGGTGTGATTCCATGTTGTGGGAGAGCACAAGCAATCTCTAAGAACTGAAATGGTGCCAAGAACGTCAGCCTTGGGAAAGACTAATTTGTTTACATTCAGCAATTACTGAATAATACAAGCTGTCTCAGAAGAATGGAACTATTTTTTTATAGCCTTTCCTGTTTTGTTTTTGTTTTTCCAGTAGCAATGCAAATCAGATACAAAACTCCATAATGTTCCCTTTTTTTTCTTATTTGTAATACTATATCCTTTATCCTTTAATATCTTTTATCCTCGGGTGTGATTGTAGTGGTCCGACACACATCAAATAAGTTTCAACTACGAAAATTGTCGGGCAGAAAGAGAGCCGGGCCTAATGGAAGCAGCCTTGATTAAACCGCAGTGGCTTTGTGTGACACACTACTTACTCTTCTTACCATTTGACTTTCTGTGAAGGTCAGTTTGGCCATTAGCTAGATCAGCCTAACACCGCCCGCCCCACCTCTCCACTCCGGCTCCTCTCATCTCCGCTCTCCTCACTTCTCCACCCCTCTCCACGGTCTGAAGTGAGAAGTGATGGCGTTAAATTTATCTTCAGAGGAGCCAAAGCTAAGATGTTAAAAGAGAACTCCTGCCAGCTTGGTAACTGACTACTGATCCTGATCGGCTTCACCTTTTGCGAGGCGTCAGTCAAAATAACATGCACCCAATGCTCCCCTACCCTTTTCTCCATCCTCCTCTCTTTTTATCCTCTTTTTCATCTGGATCCACCCATCCCCTGTTTTATTAACAACGGAGCTGGTGGCTTGTGATAACTGGTCACTCCTCTAGGCGTTGAAAGGCAAGGACACTCTATTATCCTAGCGAGATGGATGAGTTGAAATATTGCCTGCAAATGGTAGAGCCTGCCAAATCCTCCAGTCCTAAAACCCCTTTGTCTCTGACAAGAAGGAACATTAGCGAGAGAGCCAGGTTCTTGGATACAGATACAATGCTCTTAATGCAACACGCAGAGAAAAAGAAGGACGCAGAAGTGCACATGTGTGGAAAGGTTGAGAAATCCAGAAATTGCATAATGGCTTTGTTTGTGCTCCTTATACGAAATGCATATATTACTGTATTATAGGACTGCGTAAGTACTTCCTCTCTCTCTCTCTCGCTCTTTTGTGTGCAGCACAGGGAAATGAGGGAAAGAGGGAGTACTATGTATACATTGGAATTACCAACATGCTACATTACTAACATAGTGGATGGTCGCTCAGCCAGACGGCAGGGTTACATATTAATTAGTGTCCTAATTATCAGTGACCTTTACCTCGCAACAGTTCCAGACTTGTTTTGCCCTCCGTGGCTCTCTAAATCATTTAGGAATATGTGGCCTATTTGCAGCTGGCAAAGCGTCGGCTCCAGCATCTTAAAATATATGATGGTAATCTCCCTCCTCGCCGCTTTGTTTGTTGTGTTGATTCAAACGTTTTTCTAAAAGAGAAACAGTGTGCGCTACCACTCGGTGAGAAGAGGATTAATGATTTAGAATACAGAGCACACATATACAAATGCCCTGTTTACTTCTCTGGCACATGGGCAAGCGGGATTCGTAGCGCGGCCAGTCTGTGCGCTGTCAAATTCTGGGCTTCATGTGGGCATCCACGCGGGGGTCTGCGCAGGCTCTCGCTGGGCTCATCATCAAATATATGTCATGCATATCCCTGTTGACCCTTGCAGCCATGCAGATGCTAAATGAATAAATGAAAACAATAATAATTGCCATTTAGACTTTATAGCCACATTGAGAGGGAGCATTGTTTCCTTGTAGCTCTGTGTCTGCAGTGAACCATGGAAAACACAGGGATTGTGCGCATGCTGCTTCAGACTTCACTGAGGGGCGGGAAGCACAGCCGGGAAGATTCAGACGCCATGCTGCACAGCACCAAGAGACTCGCAATCTTCAGCTTATTCCTTTGGCCTATGTAGTTAAATTTTTTTCTTTTTATGTTATCAGCATTGGTATTGAGAAGTCCCGCTCTCTGCCAGAAGGATCTCTTTGTTTGTTTTTCAGTGAGCGAGCGACAATATATGAAGTTAAGTTTTTTGTTCTTGATTCAAGTGATTTCTAAGAAGCCAAAATCAAACTCCATTTAATGTGCTGATTGGGGTAATTTTTCTTTTTTTTTGTTTTGTTGTTGACTGTTGTACTGAAGAAGAGACTAGCTTTACTCAGAAAACATCCATGCTTTTTGATTGTTCAAATAACTTTGAATGAGAAACACTTCATTTCATTCGGGAGGAGAGGAGATGTGAAAATGCCGCTCCATATTAGAAATAGGTGATAAATAGGTATACGGGGCTTTTGACTGACTTATGGCTTCATATTGTGTCACTCAGTTTTTTATTAGCAGTGAATTTCAGAGGACCGTCTCCTAATTGCACAGTTAGAAGTGCGATCCTCAGCTGCTAATGTCCGCCGCTGTCCTTGGGCAGGACACTGAGCCAGAGTTATTCCTGATGATACATGAGAACTTTACGTTAGTACTCAGTCACCGCCGGTGTGTGAGAATGTCTGCGCATGGACGAGCCAAGGAGATAAAACTGTTAAAAACCACAGAGGTGAAAACATGCAATATAACTTCAGTTCATATTCAATTGTGTAATAGAATAGGTCTGCCGACATTAACATTATTTGCTGAAGTCTTTGTATTATATCCATACTTCCAAGTAATATAACTTCATCTCTTGCTAATAAAATCAAATTGAGGCCTTTTGGTGAACCTTATTATATCCTTCATATTAAACAGCTCAATTGTGAATAGAAATTTCTTCTATCAGCGATTATGTCATTGAAACTTTAGCTATTAATGAGGATCCTCACATATACTTTTTACAGTTTTGTCTGGCTTTCAAATACTGTCTCCAACAATGAGAAAATCAGTGATCTATAAATTCATTTACATCTTGAATCAAAGATCGCAACCCTCTCAAAGCAAAAAAAAAAAAAAAAAAAAACACACACACACTCACACACACACACACATCTTGAGCTACTGAATAACTCCCTCCTTGAGCATTAAGTTATTCACCCATGAGAAAAGGAGCTACTCAGGACTCTTAACATCCATTATTGTTTGTGTGTAAAAAACTGAGCAGAATGTTGCAAAGTGCAAAACGTGTTAATGTGATAAAACCAACAGTCGAAACGGAAATCCTGAACGAGGCTCACCTTTAAATGCAGTATTCACATAAAATGTCCATCTGGCATCTCTCGCAGAAACGCAGAGAGCTGTGAAGTTTATCACCGCCTCAAGGACTTCTTTTTACACAGCACGCACATCGTCCATGCTTTTTTAATTGAATTAAGGAGCACTCAGTGTGGCATCTCTGTTATTGTTGTCTTGTAGGTGTACAAGGTTATTAAAGAGGCACGCATGTTAAGTCATTTGTTATCCCTGGCATACTAATAAACATGTTGCTTTGGGCAAGGCCTGCAGGTTGTCTGTGCAGTTCAGATTGATACTCCTGCCATATCTACAGCTCTGCACCTCATTATCCTAAGAGGACGCTTACGAAGAGATGAATCTTGGAGCGAGTGCGGAAAGTAGGCTGCAAAAGAAAGAAAGAAAACTGCTGCACGTATATGTATTTGCTTCTCCTGAACAGGAAACAGTTAAGAATGTAGTGAAAACCATGTTTGCACATTGGAGATTATTTGTCAAAATCTCAAGAAAACGACATTTAAGTATAGCTTATAATTTGGTTAGTTAAAATTAATTGGAAGTATGGAGTAACAAATACAGCGAATAAAGCACATAGAAACTTAGACATTTAACCTCGTTGCCCCGAATGCTTCTGACTGAGATGTATGCTTAGTTTAGATTTTTTTTTTTTCTTTTTATCAGCTCAAGCTCTGGTTCTTGACACAAATAACCCCTTGGGGTTTCTGAAAGGGAAGGCTTGATTTTACTAATTGGTACCAAAGCTGTTAATTGGAGCTGTGGAAACAAGAAATGGAGAAACAGAGGGCGTTCTCTTGGGAAATATGTGTGTTCAACCTCATTTTCCACCTTTACTCATTTTTTTCCCCCTTCTTTTTAAACCATCGAGCTGCAGAGAGGACTTAAGTGTGTTGTCACAACAAAATGCCTCTGCAAAGTAAAGCATGATGAAAACTTGTGTGCTGTTTGTTTTCAGGTTTTTTTTTTCCTGTAGTTTTAGCCTTTTTTTTTTTTTTTTTTCTATTTCATGTTTCCCTTTAAAATATTTCAGCTCCAACAGTCATGCACTGATGTCAATCTGATAACAGGGTTATTTTTACTGCAAACATTGTGTTCACTGCTCTATGCGGAGCTAATTAAGATAAGTGTGAGCTGTTGTGAGTCTTTAACTGCTGGCCACACATACAACTACATATTTTTGTTGCATGAACAATATATCATCCTTTTGTGCTTGCATCTCACTGCATGGGCTGTGTGGAGTAAAGTAATAGTAATATTACCACTGCTGGCTTTGCTGTAATATGCAGCTATTGTGAAACAAATGCAGATCGTGCAGTTTTCAGCAGCCGCAGCATCATTTCCCTTCACACTTTTACTTACCACTGTAAATTAAGTGTAACAACAAAAAGAAAAAACTGTGTAAGTATGGATCGGTGACACTGATGCTGCTTAATGACGTGGGTATCAGACCAGAGATGGATCTAAAGTGAGTGGTTCAGATCACTTCATCTCTACTTTGCAGAAATTAATAGCTTTTTCAGTGTTGAGTTGCAGCAGTCGTCCTTGCTGTGTGTGTGTGTGTGTGAACTGCACTTTCAAAGGAGGTTTTGGCACTCAATACAACCCGTACTACAACCCCTCATTCTTCAGATGTGCCTTTAATTATTTATATTACATGTTTTTGTACATGTAGTCATGCTAGTCAGCATTCATTCTATTGAGGGGGCAATACTAGAAAGATGGATCAATGGATGTAGATGAGCACAAAGATCTGACGGGCGATTCGACGCAATAAAAACCTCCTCTTTCTCCTCTGACGAGCCTCTTCTCCAGCTGCGATCGGTTAATCTCTTCCAGCCATGTCACCTCTTCTCAGAGGCTAGTCATCCCCTCAAATGATTTTCCCATTGTCAGGCACATTAGCAGCTTTAAACTCCCTGTCACTCTGCAGCAGCCACACGCTGTGCACCTTGGGAAATACAGTACACGCAATTTATCATGGGAAATCATCATCAAAAACAAACAGAGGAGGCAAAGAAGAGGCGCTCTGCCGCGTTGATTCCTGTTGTTCATGGGTGGCTCAGTTGCTCGATATATTGCAGGAACAGACAACTGCAACATAAGTCATTTTGTTTCATTTTTTTTTTTTTTTTTTTTTTGCTGCAAGTTAGTTTACCCAAGCAAAAACACACCACGGTTCATTTATTGCTAGAGGGGTCATAGAGTCGACCTTTGTTTTAGATCAAGTCTGGAACAAAAACAATGCTTTGTGAGATTTATTTAAATATCAAAATTTATGAACTGACAAGAGGTGCAACTCATTCCCTTTCACTTCACTACTAGTCACGGCTGTTATCACTGTTTACTTTATTCCTCATCAAAGTTAGCAGAAAAGAAACCTGTTTACTTGTTTCCAAACATTTTCATTCTCTGCTTCACAGTTGGATTGTCACAGTAATCGAGTTAGCATTTTTAAAATATTCGAGACATATCGTGATGTTGAAATGCTGTGAGAGTTCTGTAATTCCGCCTTGCCTTCACTTAATTGACTGCTAAAAAACTCGTGGCTCTCTAGGTTCGAGCTTAAAAGTGAGCCCAAGTGTGCAATAACATAAAAAGTAACACGTCCATTCTGACAGCAGCTTGAGGGATGGAAATGTTAGCATTGCATCCACACCCAGATTAGCTCAAACTTTCATAATTGTCACCATGACAAACTTCATTCACGTATTCAGGACACATTTTGGAAGCTTTTTGATGTGTTGCCCAGGACTGAGGACTCATGCAGATTCACTCTGCATAGCAACAAAATGTTTTTTTTTTTACTTTGTAAGTGCAACTTACCTTCATGAAGCCAGCAGCAGAAATATTGGACTCATTCCAGAGTGCTGGGGAATTTTTACATGTATGACCTAGAAAACCCAACCAGGACTGTTTGTTGGTTAGTAAGACACTGGAACATCAATTTCTGCATTTTCTGAAAGGAAACAAAAATCAACCCTGGAAGAGTTTAACATGCTGCTGGGAGCAGATTTAAGCAGTTATTCTTTTTACAATTCAACCACAGCAGCATCAATGCAGTTTTATCATTCTTTTAATTAAACAATAACAGTGCAGCAATTTAGTTTTGGAGATTTAGTTATGAAACGAGAACAATGACACCCCATTATCAGAAGTGGAGGTGAAACAGTGCGTTATGTGATTGCATGGCACTAAACTCCACCCGACACCCCCGTCGCTGAGTGAAAGATAGCATGACCACAAGATGAAGAAAAGAATGCGAACACATTAGTGCACTAACTCCATTGATCGCTGCAGGTAAGCATAAATCAATGGAAAGTATGACACTGAAACATAAGGTAATAAAATTAAGCCTTGTATTACTGCTTTTAGATATTAAGCAGTAGAGTCAGATTGTTCAGCTTGGCCACAAATAGCTCTAATTTCCCCGAGTATGCATTGGATTCATTTGAATAGGGAACCGCTGAAAATGTTTGGTTGTATAAGTTCACCGCAGTGTAGTGCTCTTGTCTACTTAAGGACAAGGAGGTCTTACAAGCCTGTGGCCGAGACATTCAGTTCAATTATTTCATACAGGCATTAGGCCCTTGTACAGTCGCTGGAACTCAAAAGAAAAAAAAAAAAAGTGAAAGAAAGAAACTAAGTGCATCTTTGAGGCTGCTGGAAAGTATCCTGAGATATAATAATGCAGTTGAATGGTGGGTTCAACAGTCTGTGGAAGGAAATGGCTAAATAGCACAACACTAATGCGGTCCTTATGAATCTTTTTTTGATAGTATAGCTTCCAGTAGTTTTCAAAACTTTTATTCAGTTAGAGTTTAATGTAAGACTACCTCTTCTGTGCAAACCTAACATTAGCCGAACTGAGGCAATTTATTTTGGTTATTTTCTTTCTAGGTGTGTAATTATTATTTTTTATTTAACCCTCGCACCAGACATTGACTACAGCTAAACAGATTATATTGTCCATTTACCAAACATGAACTATAAGATAATGTGAAGAAGCAGAAGGAGAACTGGAAGGAGGGGCGACTAATTAACTAATTACAGTTTTAATGCGATGCCTTTCTAATGATCTGTATACATCTCTGGAATCACATGCTGTCGGGTATCTCCTCATTAGTGAGTTTCTGAATCGCTTGCCACTTTGCAGAGTAGAAAATAGCTACCTGTGGTAGAGAAGAAAGTTCTTTTGAGACCGGCTGAGCTGGAAAAGACTAAATGGGTTACTGGGAAAACTGTTATATTGTGTTGGAAAACAGGTAAACAACACCTTCTTCCATTAACCTTGCAAAAGATGAGACTGACCAACGTCGTCAGTGTAACTTTGCAGAGCAGAGATGGTGACACTTTGCTGCCTAGACTAAAACAAATACACAATTTCTTAAGAAAACCGACACAAAAGCGGTATTAATCAAAGTGTCAAAATTATTCCAGAGGGGGCGAAAAAATACCCAAAACAAAAACAGATGCGTATTTAGCATGGGGCTCTAAGCAATAGGCCACACTTGGCTTTGCTCCATGGAACTTTTTATTTTATTTTGTGAAATTGCCAAATCAATTTTGTAATGCACCAGATTTACACAGCGACAACAAACAAACGGGTCAAGACCAAAACACTTTATTGCAGCAATGCGACCAAAGACTTATTGAGCTTTCTCATCTTTATTAATCATCTTTCCGTTCTGTCAGTTCTTTATTCCTCTTTGGGACTGAGATATTTGAAACGCACCGTACCTTTTTCCAGTGGTCACAAGAAATTAGTTTATAAGAGTCATTTGTTTAGATTTGCCTGTGAACAACATCTGAGAAAGAAGGCAATTATTTTCCACCGCACTGCAGACATTATGGTACGCAGTGATAGAAACTGTCAGGAATTCCCAAGACTTTGCCTTTTGTTATTGTTGGTTTGAAGCGGCGTGTTTAACATAGGAAGATTTTAACAAATGGAGTCAAGGAGGAGTGGGGATTTGATTTGATCAGGTGGTTTACCTGAGGGGCAGGAATATATTTTGAAGCTATAAAAAGAAATTGGATTATTTTTTGTTGTATTTATTCCTGTTGTTTTCCTTTCGTGCATAATGCCACTTCAAGACTCCTACGCTTTTTTTTTTGAAAAAAGAAAATAGAAGTTTTTACATGTTTGGAGGAAGAGAAAATAATTTTTGACACTGCAGAATGAATAAACTGTCCATCCATCCATCCAGATGGGAGACAGCCACGGTACCTCAAAAAAACAAACAAACAAAAAAACAAACAAAAAAAGAAACATTCTATTTTTCAAATAAAATAATTTAGCATTGGGTTTTCTGTATTTTGTTTGGAGGGAAACTTGTGTAACAGATCCCAGCAGGCATAGTGATCAGTCCAGTGGGATTTTTTTTTAGCACAAGCTACTCAAGAGTTTTTTTTTCCCCCTTCCACTTCCTCCTATCCACTGAGAGTGAAACTGGTTGGCAGGCCAAAGGTGCATGAAAATAATTGTCTGAGCTCCTCAAGCTGTGTCGTGCACAGGTGGCTGCGTCAGCCGGTTTGGGTTTCAAACTCGTTACCTTGATAGGATTGCTGTGAACAGATTCATATTGTATGGTGTGATAATGCAGCAAACGGGGACCATGGCGGCTATGTAAACACAATTTATATGAGCAGCTCAGGTGTGGAAGAGGTGATGAAGCACTTTTCTGACAGAAAATAACTGGGTCTGGATTTTTTCCACACTCGGCTGGTGAAGTTAAAGGAATAATGTTGCTCTAGCCATGATTAAGTAGTAATAGTTATAATGTGCTGTCAGGCTTTAAAGTTAGGTCGATTTAAGTTTGTTTCTTGGGTACAGTTGCCGTAGTTTCTTGTGAATTTGGGTCAAATTGATGTGCAGATGATTGGAAGTCGTGTTGTTTCCAGACCACCGTGTAACGTTCCTTTTTGTTCTGGGAAAAGTGAAAATCAGAGTTCTTTTTGTGATTCCAGTAAATTAAAGTGGCTCATGACGAGGGCAACTTTGAACCATTTGTCAGTCGGGATGGTGGGAAGCACTGAAAACAAATAATTAATCTGAGGTAAGGCTTTCATTTTAGCTTCAGCGATATGCCCAGCGAGAGTGAATTGGGACTCGGCCCAGCGTTTGAAGTCATATTCTATGTTTTTTAGCAAAGAAGTGCATTTGAGGTTGAAGAGTTCTGACAGCATAGACGAAATATTAATGCCTAAATATTTTATGTTGCCAGTGTGAAGTGGAAGGGGGGGAATCTTACTTTGCGGCATCCAAAACATCTTCAGGCTGTGGTAGTATAGCTGATTTGTTCCAGTTTATTGTGTTGCGAGAGATTGCGGAGATGTTGTTAATGATGCTGAAAGTTTCCTGGAGTGACATCCAAGAGTCTTATGTACAACAATAAATCATCCATAAAAAGATGGCATTCTACATTTCTCTCTTTGTTTCTTTTTCGCCGGTGGTGTCAGTGTGAGTGGTTTGATTCGGCTGGAAAATTTCTGGAAACCGTTTGAGAAGATTGTTTTCTGATCCAATGCATGAGTGATTTTGCAAAACCAAAAACTTGCGCGGTGTGCTAAAGAGAAATGTGTAATGGTGTGAATATGGTGGCGTATTATTTCTGATGAGAGAGAGTCCACGAATGTTATATCTGGAGCGCGTCTGTTTTTGGATGACGCTGGTGGAGCCGGGCCGGACCGACACAGAGGTGACCGTCGTTACTCCGGTCGCCCGGCCACCGGTAATAATTTTTGAGTCGTTGTTGATTAGTGGGAGAGGACGGTAGCTGGAGGGGTGGGCCGAGCCTTTATTGGGTTTTAATAGAAGTGTCACGGCGGCGGTATTCATGTGCACGGGTATGGGGGAAGGTAGCTTTAATTTCAGCAGTTACTTTGAGAAGTAGCGGCGATAAAATATCCTGAGAGGGTCCATTGAATTCAGAGGAAAGTCTGTCTGGTCCGGGTGATTTATTAGCCGGCGTTTTATTTGGGGCTTTATTGAGGCCTTTTGAGGTAAAGGGTGCATTGAAAATGGTGCCTTGCTCTCTTAGTAGTTGCTTATAAATCCAGGCCGTTGACAAAGATGTCTCCTTCTGTTTTGGAATAATTCACTGAGATGTACAGAGAGCCATGAATTCATTCGAAAAAACTCCTTTAGATTCTCGATAACTGCAACATTTATTTTCAAAAACAATATTAATTTATGGCCTGTGATTTAAAAACACTAAACAGAAGCACCATTTTGAGCTATATCTGGTTTATTCTCGGGTCTGAGAAGTATTGCGTGTTGGCTGATTGTGACTGAATGAACTGTTGGAATCAGAACGTTGCTTACAAGAAAAAAAGGTCAATACTGAAGGAAGATTGATGAATCAATCTCAATGATGAGTTTCTCATTTTCCAGCTATGAAGCAGACTACATAATTATTTATGTATTGTATTTTGTGTTGATTGAAGCCAGTCTCTTGAGCAATAAAGAATATTTAAACAGCTAATCGGAGTGAATGACACCATTCAAGTCTCCAGCTCTTACAATGTTCGTTGATGTCCATACTAAATAGAAGACATGCAAATAAGTCAGAACTGGTACAGTTATAAAAGTTGATGATTATAAATATGTGGTTAAATGAGAAGTTCAGTTTGGATCAAATCAAAGACTTTTTGATCACGCTGCCGGAATATAGCATTTATCCAAAAAGGTAAACGAGTCTTTTAAAGGCTGATGAATGCACTTTCCCCCACAAATTCCTTTCATACTGAGATTAAATATGAAGGATGACTGACAACTTCTCTGTTTGTATTGAATTGGCACACCTCCTACGCCACATACTACGGTCTGAAAAAAAAGACAAACAGCAAAGCGAGAGAGGCGAGAAAGTGTGAGCTGAACATGTATGAAAATGTGGATGACAGCAGGATAATCAATAGTAGATAATACAGATAGTTAGAATAGAAGCCTCGGTTTGAGACGGAGTTGAAACGAGAGGTTGTGCATGTTTGTAGGAGCTGTAAACAACAACCGGCCGAAGATAACTACGTAAAATAGACACACATGAGACTCAATGGGAAGATAACTAGTGGAGACACAGAACATGAAATAGATGAAAAAAGTGTCGGGGGGGGGGGGGGGACTTTCATAGATGCTTACATATTTAAAGCATCAGCAAATTTATGTTGATGGAATCATGATAAATGTTTTAAGATAGCATGTATATTTATTTATGAGAGCCTTGGAGTCAGTTTGGGGCTGATATACAGTCGAGGACTACTGACACACTGGTGTCGTTTCTTCTGTTTTTCCTTCAGAGTGGATACAGTCGTTGCTGCTGTTCATTTATTTCTCCAAAGTATTGATTGTTCAGTCTGAATGCCATGCTGGCATGTTCCCTCTCTTTGCTTTTCACCAATTCGTTTTCTGAAAGTGTTGTGGATTCGGCATTGACAGGTCAGGCTCTTTTGATGCTGCGCTTTCTTTACTGGCAGCATGCATTTGTTTCTTGAGCGATTTAGGAGAAATTTGTAACAAAAAAAAAAAAAAAAATCAAAGAGTGAATAGCAAAGTTGTGATGGGACCGTTCTTATATTCCAAAGAGTTTCAACATTTTGTCCATAACAACCTCTCCTATTCATGTACATGTATGTAAAACTTTATTTCTCATGCACTTTGCTTGTGTTGTGCTTGTCGGGGCGGTGACTTGTCCAATCCCACCGCCGATGTCCGTCTCCAACAGTATCCATGCAACCAACTTCTCATTTCACCACCTCATCACATCTTTTCACCCAGCTTCTTTTCCTTTCTGCACATTCATATGAATGTGTGCATTCATACCCAAACAAGCTCCGCCTAATCCCCGGTTGATCTGAGGCTCCTGAGACCCGCCAAACAAAACCAGCTCACATTTTGAACCGAGTTCAGTGATGAATATTAAATGAAAGGGGTAAAGAATTAAGCAAAGGTGTGTGGAGGTTAAATTAATAAATAAATGATCTCATATATATTTATAAATATTGAAATAAAAACTTGAATCTCCTGTGGTCAGCCTCCACAGACCTAGTGGTCTTTGAAGGCATCATTAGCTGGTTTTATCAGCACATTGACCCTAAAACTAGTACCTGAGGGGCCTGACTGTAGCGGTGCAGACATGAGCATATGAGTCTTGGATGGATGAAATAAGACTTTGAAGTAGATTTTCTATTTGAAGGATTATACATAAGGGATTTTGATTCATGCCCAATTTTTTGTCCTCGAGGCTATGTGTGGGTGGGAAGAGTTACTGTTCACAATATTATTAATGTATTATTATTTTCTCCAACTAATACAATGATATCTAAATGGAAAAATAATAAAATTATATTCCTAATGATTACAAAAAAAAAAAAAAAAAAAAAACTACTGGCAGATTTTTCTTTTAGACTGGTTTTAATAAACAAATTCACATGTTACTGAATAATAACTGAAATTCCCCCACTAGAAGTTATAATATATTATCAAAGAACGAATTCTCACATGACTCATATTATTGACGATCATTTACACAAATAAACTGAAGACCCCCTCATGTGATCACGCAGTGAAGCCTGGAGCACCGAGGAAATGTAGATTGTTGTATCACGGTCTCCAAAGCCTGCGCTGGAAAACAATTGTCTTTTGCTTCCATTTCCAGTCTCTTTTCTCTTTCACTGTGCAGTAAATTGGAAGTAAAAATACTGTACAATAAAGATGATTATTTCAATACAGATGAAAATCTCATAACATAATCATTTGAATTTCATATGGATTTTCCTAATCCCAGTGTATGTTGTCATGACCTAGTTCTGTATTGAATTTTAGTGAATACCCTTTACTTGGTAATCCTTGAACATAATACAGGCACCCTCTCAGCTTCTATGACCTATTTTTAAGAGCAAAAAAAAAAAAGTATTGTTTTGAACCAGTCCTCTAAACCAGCCGCTGAAACTTTAAATTTGCATTATGAAACGTAAATTGCAGGCTAAAGAAGCATTCAGTGCCCCAATGTCACAAAAAAGGAGAATTGTTTTAGTGCTTAAACTGTATTGACATCGATGTGAACAGTGGCCACCGTGCTGGAGGGGAGATTGATTTTGTTTTGCAATAGCAGCAACACCTTAATTTTTTTCAGAATAATTTCCATGACAATGGGGTCTTTGTACAGTCATACAGTGTGTTCGTTTACTCACTGGTGGAGGGGTTATTGTTTCCAATATGTTAATGCTGTTTACTCCTGAAGGAATTCTGTCTTTGAAGTAATCTCTTTGAGTGGGTTCGGTTCAAGTACCATTCTCAGGGGAGAGGGCTGAACTTTGAAAAATGTAATTTCCCCCTTACCACCCTTCAACTGTCTGACTGTGGCTGTTCTAACCTTGAGCCGTCAAAACAGATAAATCCTTGCAGATTGTATTCTGATTAGATTATCGGCTTAATCTAAACACATGCAGCAAACTGCGAGCAGTAGGACTGCTGCTTGCATGGCAAACTAAATGCAATAATGGGTGGATCCTAACACCAGCTGGCAGATCGCAGTGATACGAGAGGCAAATGATATTAATGGAGCGCTGATCCAACGGTTAGCTTTTTGGTGTAATAAATTGGGTTATCTCTAACATCCACGTGCGGATGGGAAGATTTCCAGGAACTGTAAAAGTTTTCAGGGACTCTGACTCTTTTATAGTTTTTGTAAGGGCTATAATTCCTGAGGTGGTGTCTCATGGCTCAGTAACCACTAGGGTGGAGG
Source organism: Salarias fasciatus (assembly GCF_902148845.1). Lineage (NCBI taxonomy): Eukaryota > Metazoa > Chordata > Actinopteri > Blenniiformes > Blenniidae > Salarias > Salarias fasciatus. Next base: position 28,605,654 of record NC_043745.1, on the reverse strand, counting down.
GAAGACTATGGAAATAATACCCGACTGATCGAAAGCAAAATCCAGCTCAAAGTTATTCCGGTAAAAGAAGAAAATGAATATGAGTGGGGTTTAGAAGAAAGCAAGGCATCATTTATTAATTGATTTTTTTTACTTTTATTTAATATCAAATTAAGCATCTTAATTATTCAGTAACAGTCTGTTTTATATATTTTCACAGTGAGTGGGATTTACTAGCAAAGCCGACCTTTAGTTTCCAAGTTTCCTTCTTCGAGGTCCTTCGTGTCGTCTGGTCGAAAAGAATGAAAAAGCTGCTTTATAATGACCTGAGAGAAATCCTGGGATGATAGTTAGACATGATAAGTGTCTGCTGGTGTGAGCAGCTACATCATTTGTTGGTGGGATTTTCAGCATACTGTCATATTTCCAAAAAAAATTAAATGGGCTTCATTACATGGCTATTCACAGGACCCCTCTATCATAAATGAAAGTGTGGGCGGATTATTGTGCGAGTGTGTGTGTGTGCATGCGTGTGTGTGCGTACCAGTGGGAATGTATTACTGTTGCAGGGACTCAGGCCTGTTTATGGACCTCCACAAGTGGGTCTTTTTTCAGATGCGGGTCTCAACCTCTTCATGAGAGAAAGTAAAAAAGAACAGTTTGTCTTCACCTGTTCTGAGGTCACGGTCAGGTCAGCATTAGGTTATGTTTGAGGTAACAGTGGGAAATGTTCTGGTTATTTAAGGTGAATCTGGAAGGAAGGAAGCAGGAAGGAATGTCCCCTGAAGATGAGGAATATATACGGCGTGTGTGTGTGTGTGTGTGTGTGTGTGTGTGTGTGTGTGTGTGTGTGCAGCTCACAGACTCTGTAGGTTTGTCTGAGTCTTTGCATCTTGGCAGACGTCTGTGCGTCTGGATGTGTGTGTTGCTGATGACTGATAGATGTGACTCTATTACCGTGCTGCAGGCTCGAGGAGACAATCCATGCTTTTTACCTTTGATTAAGGTTCTCTGCGGTATAATTTTGACACCTGCCGCTGTTCTGCACCACTCAACTCTGAAAAGTTCACTAAAATAAGTGTTTTGATCTTAGATATGGCAGCTATTAGGGCTTGAAATCCCTGTCTCTGGCAGTAATTCATAGCTTTGCTTTTGATGGATCACGAAAAGGGTTTGATTTGTTATATTTAGATACCTCCCAATGTCTTTGTGAAGGCAACAGCAGTGAACCTATGGTTCCTTCTCATTATTTCAGCCAGGAATATCCGTTATTGAGAATACATTTTTGGAAGGGGAGTGGGTACAGGATAAGCAAACGGCCAATGTGACTGATGGATTGATGGGACAGATTCTGAAGGTAGCGAGTCGCCCTTAATCCTGTTTCAGTGGATTTTGTTAGTCCGATATTTCAAAATCTTGTAAAGATTGTTCGACCGATGTTATTCAAAACACTGAAATGTAATTACACAGCCATTTCATTTCATCGCAGCTTTTGGTGGAAGGAGACAGAGAAAGGGAGAGGGGCGATGAGTTTACACTGCTGAATTCGCTTTGAGGATAAAAACTATATTGTTGCTGCTTAACTTTGATCACTTAAAGTGGAACATTTTCTGACTCTGTGAGTCCACTCAGAGTTTTGAAAATACCATTTTATTGTTTGAGATCATCCTTTCATATCGAGTGATATGAAAATTGTGTTGATAGCATTTTTTTACCTAAACTACCACAAAGAGTGAAATGTCCACCTGGAGCAGGGTCTTTCATCCGCGGCGAGGTTGAGCGCAGTACTTTTCCACTTCGGTTAACTGATGGCTTTCAGGTTGAATGGAAAAAGCAAAAATGTTTTCTCAAGATGCCTGCACTAATGACTCAATCTAAAGCTGGTGAATGACCCCAGTCCAGGTTTGTGAGACGGTCCTTTCCATGATATAAAGTAAAATATTCTCATTGACAAGTCTGCACCATCATCTTGTTCAGCATGCATTATAATTAAAAAAAAATTACAATTAATTATCAATCACACAGTTAGGAACAAGTTGAATCAATAGATATAAACTCAAAACTAAACATAAGTCAGTGATATGGCGTACGGCTCTGGTTCCATCAAGAATGGAGGAACTAGTAACTGTGACCATGACAATGGAAAGAACAGCTCTACATTAAAGAGGACAATGTATTTGCCATATATGCAGTATATTCAGGTGAAACTGATTTATTTATGTAATTCTGAAGATGTTTTACTGAGTTAGAGGCATTCAAGATTTCAGCTCTGGCGCGTCTCAAAATGACAAAGTAAAGGTTTGTGTCAGGTTAGAGAGCTCTAATGTTTTTTAGTGAGTTTTTGTCTCGAGGACAATATTGAGATGGAAAGCAGAAAAAAAAGTCCTGCTTTTTCCACAAAGGCAAGTCTGTGAATGTGTTTGGGTGAATAGTGTAAAACTGCTGATTGATAGGTAAGAAAAATTGAACATTGACTGCATTTTGTCTAATGAACATACCAGATGAGAGCAAGTAACAAGAGCACTCAAAACCACAGACGCCATTATATTATTACATTACAGTATTATTAAAGACGTTAAATAACATTACACGTTTTCTATCACTAATGAGAAACTTTAGTCCAACAATAAAGGAGACAGAGAAAAATTCAAGAGGTCATCAAAGCTGAAACAATAAGTCGTGCGTGGAGTTCAGTGACTTATGTCTTGACATTTTCCATCATCCGTCTCATCTGGAAGCTGCTCGTAACGATTTGGCATCGATGTTGCACATCTGAATGTTGAATAGCTTCATTTAGTCTTGTGTTGAAGTGGTTAGGATTGACTCTAAAGCCTTGATGCATGGGTCATTATTTAGCAGTGCTGGATCAAATGGACTCTTCTTTGTTCATTCTATATATAACTGGATCAAAGAATAGAGCAGTGACATTTGTTGTGGCAAGTATATAAAAAAAAAAATAAATGTAGAAATAAATTAAATAGCAACCCTGAAATTAAATAATTTCAAACACAAGATGATGTAAAACTTGCACAGCAAATGTAATTTAATAAAGAGAAAATTTTCCCACACACTCACTAAAAGACCATGAATGTATACAATATAACTGTAAGTAATGAACAGGTGCTGTTCACATTACAAGTGTATCCTCAAGTGTGTTGGAGCTGCATTAAATTAATACCACTTCACCTTTTAAAGCTGACACACAATCTGGAGCTTATTCAAACACCAAAGAGCAGCTCTGGCTGATGAAGCTCTTGTAGAAAGTGTATGAACACCACAGAGATCGTGAACAGAAATAATAGGTTGTGTCTATTGTGAATATCTGAGAACAAAAAAAAAAAAAAAAATCTGATGACTTGTGAGACTCAAGAAACTACTTACGTCTATTCAAACTAAACAATGTAGCTTCAGATTCACAAAACCTAATGAGTTCTGGTGTCGAAGGAGATAATGAGAGTGATACATATAGACACACATCAATCGCAAGACTTCGCCAGAATGTGAATAATCAGGGTGAACGCTTTGTGTGGTTGAACTCTTGTGCATAGCAGCAGAAATGCGTAAAACTCCGATTCGCACATTGATTTGACCTTGATCATGATCTTAAAATGAAAGGACTATGAGGAAGGAAAAAAAAAACCCCAATCAATACTTATGTGGAGTGTTGCATGAAGAGCTCGATGCTTTTTAATGTAAGCTACAGTGGGGGTGGTGATTGTGAAGGGGGGGGGGGGGGGGGGGGGGGGGGTGTTTAAATAGACTCTGCGCCTCTCCTTGCCAGCATCTTTTCTTTACAGACCCCAGTGACAGCACTTTTTTCTTTTTTTTTTTAGCTAGATGGAGGAAAGGTTGTGAGATGATAACAAGGTTATTGACTGAACATGATGAATGTGATGTTAATCAACTTGAACTATTCTGCTCCTTGTTTAGTTTTGCCAAGTTTAATTAACTGAACCTGACAAGTACACTGCGGGCTCTTTGGAAAACACACACCTACTGTATGTTCTCCCGGCACGCTCAGATTTTTATTTTTTATTTCTTAATTTTTTTTTCCCCCTCTGAGAAAAAAAAAAAAAAAATGATATCATGGAGTAGATTGAGCTCACAGGACACTGAAAATCTTAATTAATTTTAATATACTGTTTGTTAATTGCTAAAATGTTACTAAAGAGTGTTAAAATTACTAAAACATTTTTAGTTTTATCAAAAGTAAGCATTCAACATTGTATTTGCTGACATTCGGCCATACAGATCCAATATGAGGTGGAAGCTTTTCTTCTGTTTAAGCTGCCAGAACTGGGTGTTAAACACTTAATATTTCGGGGCCACATCCAGCTCATCTGAACCCAAGCTACACCTTTTATCATAATCTCTAAAGTTAAACTTCAAAGTTTCTCTCTGCTGAGGGGGAGAACGCATGTGATGAAAATGCCTTCGCAAAAAACGAACAAGTATCGACAAAAATTCCTATAATCTCAACATGAAGCCAATTTTAAAAATCCGCTCCGGTACAAAATACAGTGAAATATCTGGCAGCATGACTTTGAGGCTCATTTGTGAGCAACAAGGTAGTTTGCTTTCACAGCAACATCCTCAACATGTTTTCTTTGAAATTGTTTGATTGGCGGTTTGGCGGGCCAGATCAGAGCCTCATGAGGGCCAGTTTTGGCCCGCAGGCCTTATGTTTGCAAAGTAGGGTGGCGGTTGAGCTTTATTCTAGTATAGGACTGTCAAACCACTGGTTCTACACAGACAAGCAATACCAAAAAAAGCCAAAAAAGACTGTGGGGTTAATACTACTACTGCTAGGAATCAAAATATTAATAACGTGCTGTTTCAGATTGATGCTGATGTTATGATTACTGATTACATGAGGCATGGTGCAATTTAAAAAAAAAAGGAAACACTGAAAGATGACAAGGGACTGTTTTGTTTTTCTTTTTCCTATAAGAATATCAATAAGTAGTCGAAATCGAAGTGAAATTGTCCTTTTTTTTACACAGCATGAGAAAGAAGGGAATGAAAACTGGATATTGTCGCTTTGGTTCTCAAAGTTTATACTCACGATGGACTTAGCTGAGTGGATTTTAATTCAAAGAAAGGTGATTTAGAGGATTTTATTGACACCATTAATCAAAATGTTCAAGGGCAATCAAAGCTGTCTGTTGATTAAAAAATAATTAAAAAAAGCTAAAAAAAAAAATGTTGACCGTGTTTACATTGCATCTTGTGAAAGTCAATGTTTGAGGCTGAATTATGAATTATAAAATTATGAAAGTCTTAAAAAAAATAATAATTTAGAAAACAAATCAATTAAAGCACTAAAATGAATAATATGAAATGATCATTTCCCATAGTTTTCTTTTTCAAAACTGAAAATGTCACATTAATCTCAGTCATAAATTAAATTTACAGTACAGTCATGGAAGCTTTTCACAGCGCATGCACATATTGCTAATCTCGCCCCGAAAAGCCCCAACTCATTCTTTAAATAAGATATTCAAGCAAGTGCATCATTGTAATTTATTTCAGACAAGTTACATCACTGTCTGCAACCTCATAAAACCTCACTGTGACAACTGAATTCCATAATTTGTCTCATTTTGGGAACGTTTCGCTCTATTTTAATCATTTAGTCATATTGGGAGTGTGGTAAATGTGTAGTTCCTGAATAAATGTGATTGTGTCTGTCCCGACAGAGTGCAGGCATTAATAATCGCCTGTGTCTGTTATTTTGGTAATGGGTTATAATTCTATAGACAGACCAAAAGAGGGTTTTTCTGCTTCAAAATCACCTAGTCCCTGTAATTTTCCGCCACGGTAATGTGACAGCTTGTGATTGTTTAACACAAACAACAAATAGGATGGAATCGGCGTTGTGGAGTCGATCTGTGTTCCTCATATCTTCACAACTTTCTCGGATGCACACATCGCACAGTTTTAACCCTTTAGAGCACATCATTGAGGTACTTCTGTTTCTTTTCTGACAGCTTAATTAAATAAGTATTGTATGGATTCTATTTTTAATAGTTCTGATATCACAACTTATTTAGTACTTCACAACTTTGACAACATGCCTTAATGGGGAAGAAAATGCTCACTGGTTTGGTTTATATCTTATCTAGTATAACTGTTCAAAATACAACTCTTTTCAGGTTAAAAGCATCAGTCTGACAAAGAGAAAGAGATCATTCAGCAATTCAAAACAGGGGAGTTTGTGGGAAAGTGTAAAGCAGGACCGACGTCGGTGATGCGCTCATGTTTCAGTGAAGTGTGAATTACAAAATGAGAGTGAATTTAAGACTGCACGCACTCACAATGGCTGTGGATGTTTAATGTGATTAAAAACCAAAAAAAACAAAGGAAAATCATCTGAAACACCTGAGCCATGAGTTTAAAAGACTCAAAATGCTCTCTGGAGCTGAGTGGGATTTTAAAATGAGCTCTCAGGAGGTTTGTCACTACAGGCAATGCAGTTCACATTATGCCTAATAATTCGATCAGTCAATAATTAAAAGGCAAATATTAATGGGACTTGAAAGGACCCTCTGTTAATTGTATTTCATTATGCAGTATCTGTTTTACCACAGTCACCAATGCAAGGCTGTTACAAGCGTTTTCATATCGCATCACGGACAAATACAAATGTGCACATTACCAGTTGGCAGTGGTGACGCTGCAGTAATGTGCCATTAGATACATCAGTGCTGCACAGAGAAATGGCAAGAGATGAACTGCAAAAATCACTGGACAGTGAATAATTAAAAAGAAAGCATTAGAACAGCTTCAGAGAATGATCAGAAATTCTGTTTTGCTCTATTTAGTTATTTGTGTTTTTGCAGCTGAAGCTATAATAACACAGAGCGGTTTCATATAGCTGGAGTTTTACTGCTGCAAGTAAAATGATACAACATAAAAGTGCAGCTTATCAGTAGCTTAAGTTTTAGTGATGCCCTATTAAACCAGTGGTGTCAAACATGTGGGCTGTGGGCCAAAATAGGCCCACCAGAGGATCTAGTCTGGCCTGCAACAAGACAGTCCTTGCTAAACGTAAAAAAAAAAAAAAAAAAAAAAAAAGATATTCACAAAAAATCTTGACTATCGCAGCTGTTTATAATGAGTACGACTTAAACACAATGTGACCTTGTGAAAAGAGGAATAAGGTTGAACTTGCACTTATCTTTCTGAAGAATCTGCAGGTTGTGAACATTTTGTGAGCAGACTGTTTCATAAATGTAGTCTTATTCTGAAAGTACTGTCAGAGTTATCATTCTGTCTTTTAAGCGGTTCAGTCCACCAGAGGATGAATTTGGCTGAATGTGGTCTCTGAAGTAGAATGACTTTAACATACCTGTGTCAGCATTTCAGTGAGAGGTCACTACAACCAGCCAAAAAAAGTATACTGTACATGTTTGCATCTAAATTAGATCAAGCATTTTATAGAACAATTGCACGTAGGCTAGTAGAAAAGCTGATACTGTCGCATTTTGCTCGATAATCCAATAATGTTACATCCCTGGACTGATTAAAGACTACAACGTTGACATTTTAAAAAATTAAAATGTATGTATTACACCTGATTATATTGATTCCCTCCTAAACAGAGCCTTAGGCTACAAAATATTAAAGGCGTTTTAGTGGCCCATGACCTTTTCAGTGGCTTTAAATCCTCAGACAGGATTCTTGCTAATCCAAAGACCACACAAGAGACTGCATCTAATTTCTTTTTCTCTTTGCTGACGGGTCTGTTATTCACTGCTCGTCTTTGGCAGAAATGCCACTTAATGTTGTATGCACAATCAGTCCATCCATCAGATGTTGTTGTCTGACCTACTGCTAGGATGACCAAATGTGTTTCTTTCATAACTTCATCCAATTTGCAAAAAGAAGTGGCTGCAACAGACATTTTCTGCAGCCAACAAGCGTTTTATTCCATGCCGTGCTTTGTCTGTGATATTCCTGTGTCTTTTGGATGGGTTTAAGCTTACTGTGGGGCGCTTGTTAAATTAGTTTCATTACATATTTTTCACATCATTATATTGTTCTTCCACAAACAAGACTGTTTTGCTAATGATGTTAAAACCTACCAACCCTGACCCAATCTAATAAGTATTAAGTATCTTTTGTCAGCTCTTGGCAACTTTTTTTTTCCATCATTAGAAGCTTTAAGCTCATCACGCATATTCCCTTAAGCTTCTAATTTCCTTATTTCGGGGAAGACCTGGTTATCTGATTGGATTTCACATATACAGTAGTTATAGTAGAGTTATGATAGCCATTAAACACAAATGAGTGAGAAGTGATTGCACAGAGAGCAGCCATCATTCACAAACCTCTGCTTTCACTCAAAAGTGGCCATTACACCAGGTTTTCAAAATGATGAGACTATTTTCATTTAGAGTTTTACACACAATATTCTAAAGCCGGGGAATCTGTGTTTTTATTGTTATTGTTCATTTCTTTGAGGGGGTGTCCACAGAAGTTATCAACAGGTCTGTCAACGGGGCCTTGATTTCGAAATAAAGCTGAAATCAAAACAATCCCAACTCATATTGACTCATTCATCTTTTGAACCTTGAGGAAAGTGGATTCACGTATCAGGCTTAAACAGAAAAACAAAACAAAACAAATTGTAGTACTTACCTCGTGTAACTTCTTTTAAGAGCTGAAAGATTGCTTTTCTTTCATGCCTGGTAAGTCTCATTACATACCACCCAGGGGGTGAGAAATCTATTTGAGAAGCTTAAACACAAATGCATTTTTTATGGTCATTAATAAATAAATAACAGGAATCATCTAAATCGCACTATGTGTCATGTGGACAGTTAATCAATGCGCTGTTTATTCTCATCAGTCATTACTGATTCATTTATACTTTGAAACTCTTGGAAGTTTGTTTTTTTCTCATTCTCTTGCACACTTCTTTCTTTTTCTCTCTCCTGATATTTGTGCTCTGTTAGCAGTGATTCCTGAAGCCTTCAACTTACGCAGGATTTATAAAAGGTTAAGATTTAAACACAAAATGAAAAATCAATTTTGAGTTGCAGTAAAGTTAGTAATTCTCACTCCACATAATAAATAAGTGTGTGTGTCCACACCAATACAGTCACCGGGATACACATCTCCATACTAGTAATCTGATGAGCCCTGTTCCAGGAGTGTGTGCAATTTGATCAAAGACGGTGAAGGAAAATGTCAACAGCTACAGTCAAACCTGGAGCCAAACCACAATCTGGTCATTTGGTCACATGTTCACCATCAAAGTACATTATGCTTCCAATAAGGTGCAAAAGAGGAACGCTCCAGTGGTTTGATGATCTTCACAACATACTTGGAGCAACACAATTTACAGCTGAGCACAGATGGAAACAACACGTTTGGACTGGAGCAGCAAAATTAGGAGTGAACCGTACTGGCAGTCCATCAGTGTGGGAGTTGCCTAATCCACACCATGCCCACAGACTCTATGACTGTTATGTGTAGCTACACTGACTAAACCCAAAAGGTACTCATCAGAAATAATAATAAAAAAAATGTTTAAATAAAGCAGCATGCAGCTTCACCAAACTGCTCATTTTTAATAAGATGACCCATGGATCACACTCAGTCCAAACAATGTGTCTAGAAAATTAGCTGCACAATAAAACCACAAGATCCAGAGCAAGACCGAGCACTTGGATAAACTGAACGTCGTTGCATGATGTAAATCTGCTCTGGTTTGGTTGAAAATTTTAAAACTCCCCCTACACACTCTCTTCATTCTTGGAAATCCTCAATGCAACCGATAAAAAAATGTATTTTCATGCGTGACCCGTATCGAAATGCATTGTTTTCCCGCCTGCAAATATTTATTGTTCTACTAATCTGAAGTGTGATCTGTTTTATGGTGCCTTAAATACATTAGCTACAATATGATAACCTACTGATAGCATGACTGTAAATACTGATAAAACTAAATGCCATTACTGATTGAGTTATACACTATTTTACTATTTGTGTTTTCACTGTTACAACTCTAAGAATTCCTTTATGATGCAAATGCACTTTTAAATGATATTGTTTGTCAGTGATGCCATGGAAAGCTGTGTGTTTCCCTCGGCTCTGGTATGAAGGAAGCTGCAGTTATGATGGAGACAAAAAAAAAATCTATGGGAGCTAATTTGATTGTCATGTCTCTGGAACATTTTGAGAAAAGGATTTAATCACATTTTTGTTTCGATGTAGTTTGTTGATTTTGTTTTGTGACAAGGCATTTTGTCTGCAGTGGGCGATCTGGGATTCTTGCAGCATGAAGATGTTTCCACTGAGAGTTACTGATGGATCTCTAGGTGATGCAGCAGCTGTGAAGACTGTTTGCTTTAGCTGTAAAGAAAGATCTGAATATCTGAACTTATTGGTTTTGTTTTCTTAGATATATGTTGTATTGCATAGTCTGTGGAAGAAAACAATGCAGTGTTTGCACTCAGATACACACGTGCAAAAACTTATAAAGAACTATTGGAATCTAGTACATATATCCAATTAAGAATTGCAATTAAATTGTTATTCTTTAGTTTGCATTTTTATTCAGTATTTCCTCTGAGGACACGTTTTCACATTGATTTATACGCAGCTTTTAATCCTATCTTTCAGATATTGTAATGTACCTGAATTCAAATAGTTTCTGTGACCTACGATTTGCATAATTAACTCATTTCCATTCATTTTCACACACCTGGGCATTAAAGTCCAAGCTCCAGCAGTTAAATGCCTTAAAACATCTGTCCCTGTTCCTCCCTGTCCCATTCATAGTTTATTCCCTTTTTAATACTCTCTGTATTGTCTTAATCTCTCTTATGTTCCCTTTCTATCCCCCACCTTCATTTCCCTCAGTTTTCTTTTTTTTCCTTGTGTCCTTTGTTCCTTTCTCTTATTCTTCCCGCCTTGTTCTGGATACTTAACTCATTCACGTTGATGACTGCATCTCTAATAACAATTGAAGGATGGTCACAGATTCTTTTTTTCTTCTTGGCTCATATCTACCTCTGGGAGCTGGTTAGGCCCACCACATGAGAGATGAATGGAAGATGAAATGCGATAAAGTACCACCGCTGCTTGTATTTCCCAACACTCTCACAGGATAGAAGCAGGTATGTCGGGATGAAAGTCACTCGGAATTGCCCTTGTGTTGCTCGCGGAGCCCGAGCGACTTTAATGTTTTCATAATTTTGTATTTTGACATGAATCCATGCATGAAAAGACTTGAAAGGAGCTTTTAAATGAGGAAGAGGTGCCAGTTTCGGTAGAGACACTGGTGCAGAATACTGTGGATTGAACACTGACCATTTGAGAATATATTACCTCTCTCTGATGCGCCATTACGCGGGAACAGTCGGTGCGACGTCGAGCTGCGGTAAAAATAGTTGACAATATACTATATGCTTTCTCTAACAATAGTAACAGAGGGCAAGTCTGCTCGCAGCTCTAAATCCTTCTTGTCCGTTTACTTTTTTTGTGTGTGGTATGTGTGTGTGTGTGTTGTTCTGCAACATTTATAGAAAATCTTTGTCTTTTCAGCATGTGCCGATCCTGTAGGTCAACTATGAAAATAGCTGTGAGTGGGAGAAGTCAGGCATATGGCAAGTTACAGTCGTATCACAGCGAGTTTAAAAATGTGGTAAAGTTCCATTAATGCCGTTTTAGTAAAAGGTACGAGGATTTACAGGCGCTGCGCCACATAAATGATTAAAGTGGTTCAGTGTGTCAATGTAAAGCTGGCCATGCACAAAGGAGGAAATTACCTATTGTGTCTTTCTATGCGGCGGCATCTGCTTCTTTGTAAGTCCAGGACCAAACATGTTGGCTCCGTGTTTTGCAATTTTAGATGATTGGGTTATTGGTGGTCGGCGTTTTTAATTAAAAAGGGGTGAAACAATGCGACATATGGTTTGTTCAGGCGGAACACATGTCCGATTTATGTCGTGCCACTTTCTCCGCTTTTTGACTTTCTTTGTTATTGATTGCAGAACACATGTACGCTTTACTACAATACCGGTTTTATGGCTCATACATCAACTCCCTTTGTAGCTGCAGATCCAGGAGAAAGGCTATTACACTTTTATCACTCTATGTCAAGGTGTTGTCCATATGCCACTATGCCTTGAATATATATTCAGCTTCTCTAAACTTTAACACACCCTGTTGGAGAGTGTGAGAGGCCGATATTCTCCTGGTTTTTGTTGCCTTGTTATCAAGTATTTTCAGTCTTTTAGAAGAGGTATGCAGGTGGAGTTTTAAAATGTTAAGTTTATGCAACTGAAGTAAAATAGATTATTAAGCATTTTATTTATGTGCAGCCCTCATCCTTTTCTACCAGCTTAGTCAGAAGGGCTGCTAGTTCTTGTTCTATAATTCTTACATTTTTATGAATAATGGAGGAGACTTTCAGAGCGAAGGTGCATCCTGCACTCCTGAAGCCCAAGGTTCCCAATTAGAAGCATGGATTGGTGCCAGAGCACATGTTTCTCCACTGTATTTGTTGGCACTTTTGAGATATACCCTCCTGAAGAATTAATGAAACCAGCAAACAAAGCAGCGCTTGCCACAGATATTTCATGCTGCCTTCACAAATTTGCCGCTGTGCATCAGGAGATTGTCACATAGAAAGGCTCGCGTGAAACGTCATTTTCTAAATGGCTGAGAGAGCACAAATGCGTTGTCTCCGGAACGGTTTTTGTGATGTGATAGTACTAAGCACACAACTTGTATTCCCTGCAAATGAAGAAAAAGAAAAAAAGAAAACCAAATGCGAGTAGGAGGATAAAGGTCACGCCACCTTACTTATACAGAAGCAAATGTGCAGCACCTTTTCCCAAAACAGTCAAGTACTTATGTTTGCGCATGTGAAGCAGTAAATCCGCACAGTTTATATTTGAGAAAGGGTTCAGTTCAAGCTCTTCACCCTTCTTTTATTTTCTGAACGTCACAGCGTGAGGAGTCTTGGCCCGGCAAGGTTTAGCTCGTACCCTTCAAAAATTCACTGCAGATTTGAACTGAGTGAGGATTCACTCAGGTCATGTTCATTTTAAATTTATAAAGAAAACATAGCCCCGCTCCTTAAAGAAACAAAACACATCTCCTAAAGTGTGTCTTGGCTACCTCCAAGACATGCTGTGACAAAACTTTGAAGAGGAAATTGGGTTTTGGGCAAGTTTTTTTGAGTTACCAGCTGCCTGAAAGTATCTCCTATTTTGGCTGGCAGCCTCATGGCATTATTGGGAGATTTGTTTTGGGTTTTATTTTTTTTTCAACACTGCTTTTCGTTTATTTTGTTTTTGCATATTACATGATCCCTCCTGTTGTTTGGTTCAGTCAAACAACATTAGCATTAAAAGCATTTGTATGTTTATATGCCTGAAGGAGATTAATTATTAAAGTCCCCACATCATTCATTAAGAATTAAAAAAAAAAAATGAGAGAGAAAACAGAATAACAGACTATGTCTAGCAGTACACTGCGCCCCAGTGTATGCTATTTATTAGTATAAATAACCATTATTCTTGATGGGTTTGATTATCTTACTATGATAAAAAGGTGTTTTAGGGAAAACCTTTGGATCTTGAAGTATTTTGAGACATTGGAACAAAAGGATCAGTGGATATTAGACTGCTAAAGAAGCTTCTCAGTCAGGATGGTGTGTTTTATGGTCACTTGTAGCCAAAAAAACATTGAGTTGAAAGTGCTTATTATGAGGGTGGTGCGAGTCAAGACTTCACAATAAATACAGTTTAAGGCAAATGCTTTTCTGTGCCCCTTTGCATACCTGTGAAACAGCATAATGTCCCGAGAATGTCACACACACACACACACACACACACACACGCGTGCGTGCGCACACACACGCACACTGTCGGAATATACATATATATAAATATACTCTCGCAGAGTCTCTGCAAAGTCAATAAGACAATTAATGTGCCCTTTGAGACACACAAATGGGTAAGTGCAAATATGCTGACGCTCAATGTTTATATTCAGCGCTCCTCCAATCTAATTACAAGGTAAGAAGTCATTGGACTCGTCATAAAACTTTGCCTCCTATTTACAACAATAAAAACTGTCGTGAATTCAGGTTCAATACGGTCATTGAGAACTGTTTTTACAGCTGTAATTGTTTCAATGACACTGGAGATTCTATTAGAGACCAGAGAGAGTGCATTTATATTTAAATGGTGGCTTCTTGGTCAATTTGGTGCATAAGTATCACATAAGCTGTGGTTTAGTACAGAACGCGTAGATCATATGACCTATGGCGAGCGCCGCAGCGTGTCCTGTGTGCGATTGAGACTGGGACTTTAACGTGTTCTGGATTCCTTTGCTAACGGAAGGCTGTCCAGCGTCCTTGGACGCCCAGCAGAGGTTAGGTCCGCATCCCACCATCTCCCTCTCTGTCTCTCTCTTCTCCTCTTCTCTTTCTCTCTGCCTTACTCTCCAGTTCTGGTTATATCTTTCAAAGGCTTGCACTCACCGTGCAACCACGGCGAACGAGGGGGAAAAAAAAAAAAAAAAAAACTGCCGTCGCCTTTGTAGGTCGGGCGAATTACACGACGTGTCATGTTGGTCGTGTAGCAGGTAGCAGGGCCCATGGGAGATTTAGTGGCTTTAATTACATTTCTCTTGCTGGCCGTTGAGGAGAAAGGAATTAAATGGGACTGTTTTCTTAATCAGCTCTCGCTCGGTGGGTAACCACCCTAGCTTTCCAAATGAAAAAGTGCATTGAAGCGTGAACTCTTCGCTGCATCCAGTCATGCTTATGTGGTAAACAATAGTGTGTGGTCTGTGTGTGTGTGTGCAAGTGTGTGTACTTGTACGCGATGTGTTTTGAGTTTTGAGGATGGACATTTATTGTCATTTCCGTGCTCTCTTCAGTGGGCTTTACTTTATCTGCAGACTCGGATGGAAATATGTTTCTATTGATTGCTGTCCCTGGAAAGTGAACGGACGCTGGCGGTGCTGCCGAAATAGCCTCAGCATGAGGAACACGGACCTTTTGTGAGCGCAGGCAGATCTCATACTGAAGGGCCAGGCAGGACCAAGAACGGCTCCAGGAAATGCAACGCATGATTCATCCGATGTACAAAACTTATTACAGCAATACAATAGATAATTGTAATGGCGAGAGAGCCGTGGCAATAAAAGCTGCTCATTCCAGCCACTTCTTTCTATTTTCCCCCCCTTCTGCATTTTACTCAATATCTTGTGTGCAGTCACTGATCACCGGCTCACCCTCTGCATCTCAAGCTTTCTTCTGTGACTATTTTCTGATTTTGCACTATTTTTCCATTCGATTTCCCTATTTTTCAATCTCCACTTTCCATTTTACCTTTTCCTTGGCTTCAGCCTCCATTTTTACTCTGGATGCACTCTGAGATGGCCGAGCTGCAGCTGTGAATTTACTGCCCCATCAGGTGCTTCTAATGTATAAAGTAGAGCATATAATGGTTATTGAACAGGAGAGAGTTATGGTGCATGGTATTTATATCCTTGGCCCTTGAGTCCGATAACATGATATTGAGATTGAGCTGCCCGCCAAGCGCGGGGTTGATTCGAGGAATACAGGACACTCCATACACACAGTAAAGAGGAGAACAGGGAACGGGGATCCCATAAATGAAAAAGAGGGCTGGTGCAGCGTACGATAAGGAAGTCCGGAGGTAAAGCAAGGCATTAATCCTGATGTATTATGACATGGTAATATCAGAGGTCAAGAATGATGTGAAGGATGAAGTCGTGACCTTTAATCTGGAGCTGGTGTTAAGGTTGAATTTGATGAGGCCCGACCTTGTTCCCCGGTGTAAAAGAAAGAAGGCGAAGAAGCCAATAAAAGTTAACCCTCCTGCAGGACGGAGAGAATGCGAGGCATTCCTGCGTGTTTGTGTGTACATGTGTGTTTACAATGGCAGTGAAGAAGTGTTTGTAAACACAAGAGAGAAACCTGAGAGGCTCATGAGCCTGAGTGTGCTGCTGACACGAAGAGAAGGTGCCATAGTGTGGATCAATAACACCAAGTGTTGGCAAAGAAACACAAGCAGGGAGCTATAGAAATATCTACTATATACATATATATATATATATATATATATATATATATATATATATATATATATATATATATATATATATATATATATATATATATGTACACATTGTATGTATTTTTTTTTTTAGATTTTTTTTTTATATAGTGCTTCATGTCGAGTGGCAAGAATTTAAGGCAAGGTCAAACATTGTTTTCTGAAGAAGAAGCCAAAGATTAATGGTGATAACAAAGAGAAACACTGAGAACCAGTGACACTTTTGACTTTTCTGGCTTTCATTTTGAGGAATTAAAAAAAATAAACGATGATTTTAAAAAGCCACGCTCCCAGAATGAAGTGTCAGTGCTGTTTATCACTGGAGAGGGGAATACTTGCCTCACAGTATCTTCAGAAAAATAAATCCTTGTAGTCACTCTCTCAGAAGAAAAATGTGTCCACCGAGGATGCCTCGGTTTATTGATTATGCTGAAATAAATAATACAGCTATTATGTGAGCTTGTACCCAAACAGTGATGCAGAGTGATGGTATATGTGAGTCAGAAGTGGACCAAAAAGCAGGTAAATAGAAACCCTGCAGGCATCATTTTGATACAGTCTGTCTGAGGCTTTTCTATTATCTTCATGGAGCGTTTTTTTTTTTTTTTTTTTTTTTTTTTTTTTTGTATGCATGTAATGTGCGTGCGTGTGTGTGTGTGTTTCATCAGTATGAATGGAATCAGGATCACCCAGGCAGTGCCCAATTTCAATTATCCCATGGTCACTTATAGCATCTAGAAAATGAAAACTCCTCCATTTTCAAACTGATTTTCCAGTGTTTTGCGCACATCTTCCAGATTAGGCAACGTGGATCTGCTCTGCTTTGCTTTCATTTCATCCTCCGTGCAGCCGTCCACATGACCTCCAGTCCCGACTGTCTGTCTTTCATGAACTCTTGTGCCCGTTCAATCTTTTCTGCCAAGGAGGAGTACTTGACCAAGTCGTTGGCCTGCAATTACTTTTAAAATATGTTTTGAGGTGTTTTTTTTTTTTCTTTGCTTGTTTTTTTTAACACAGTTCTTCCCAACTGCCCGGCTGCACGGTGGTGAAGTGGGAAGCACTCTCAGTACACTGCAGGTGTCCAGGGCTAGGTTGGGCCAAAAGAGTGTTTCTCTGCGGAGTTTTCTTGTCCTTGCTGTGCAGGTGTAGGTTTTCTCCAGGTAATCCAGTTTCACC
The DNA here is from genome assembly GCF_902148845.1 of Salarias fasciatus. Lineage (NCBI taxonomy): Eukaryota > Metazoa > Chordata > Actinopteri > Blenniiformes > Blenniidae > Salarias > Salarias fasciatus. Next base: position 28,588,387 of record NC_043745.1, on the reverse strand, counting down.
CCTCAGTCCAACAACATGCATTTAAGGCAAACTGACTCTAAACTGCTTTGTGAGTGTGAGTGTGTCTCTTGGACTTTTGATTGGTCTGGGGTTTATCCTGCTTTTGTCCGTATTCGACTGGGATCGGCTCCAGCACTTTGTGACCCCGAATTTAAAAAGGCAGTTTGAGGATGGATGGAGGAATGGACGGATGGCGTAGAAGATGAATAGATATGGACCCCCACCTCCACACACATACACACACACACACCCCACATTCCTGATGCTGAGATCACAGAGGAGGGGCTGGATGCTACCAGCCTGTTTCAGCTGGCCAATAATAACACGATAAACCATATTCATACAATTTCCAGAATACAGGGCAGACCTGGGAACCTGCCAATTGCTTTTATCTTTGAAGACTCCTGCTTTATTATGTTGGTGAGCGTGAGCATGTCCAAGAGCTTTTCGCTTCACTGCTTTGAACCACTTTCTTTTTTCTTTTTCATTTGATGGTTTTGTTTTGTTTTTTGTTTTTTTTTCTAATGTGGCACTAATATAATTTCAATTTGTGTTAAAACACAACATAAAACACATTATAGGTTCAGTCTGCAGTGGTTTGCTTTTGCAATAAAATGTAAGTGATTCTGGAAAGGAAATTATAAAACAGCTCAATTTTCTCATCCTGTTAAATAATTGCAAAGACTGACATCATTCTGCTAAAAATGCTAAAGTGTATTTCCTGCAGTTTAAGTGCTGGGCTGTCCTGCTGACTTTGTCATGTCCGACTCGTAAAAGGACCTTGGCGACATTAAAAAGACCATTTTTCAAAATTAACCATTTACTTTTCTTTCGCCCTCTCCTGTCTCAGTGGACTTAAAAAAAAAACTATGTAAATTGTTCTCAATGTGTAAAAATAAGATGAAACGATGTTTGGAAATACTGTGCAGTAAAACCGATACAAATCTGCACAACCCTGACTTTTCCTTCACAACAATATTCATGTCTGTGTTGCGGCATTGTCTGACGTTTTCATAGAAAAAGGTTCATCTGCCCTTGGACACTGACTACTATAACACGGTTCTGCATCTCCACTTGAAGCCCTTGTTAAAAGTTTAGCTGTTTTGCATAATAAGTTAAAGTTCTCCGCTTCCTCATAAATTCTGCCTCCACTTGTGCTCTGTCCCACTTGTTCCTCTGCTGTCCGAGCGAACACGTATCCCTGAGTTGGGAGCTGAAGAGCCGGGTCGACTGCAGAGGTCGTTTTCAAGATGTGCGTCAGCGGACAATTATCACCACTTTTGAATCAACAAACAACTTCAGCTTGTCAGCATCGGCTCCGATGCGCAGTCGAACCTGAATGTCATGCTTTTGCTTACCGGTGAGATATTTTCCGCTGCCGTCCTCCTCGCCCCCCCCAGAGAGCTGCGTACGTGACTGCTCGCCTGAGCTAAAGTGGGAGACGTCAGGCGATGGCGAGTTCAGCCCGGTTTGGCGTCAGATTTGCACTGAGATTTAAGGGCATATTCTGCGTGTTGTCACAACCTGCTGCGGAGCCTCAAGGAGACAAGCCTAACGTGGTTGCCATAAGCCCCCTTAGACGGGAATCAATACTCTGTTTTCCTTCACAATGCTGACCCAAATTACATAGAAAATCCATAGAGATGTAAAACAGAGGAAAACAAAAACAATGAAATGAGGGAATTGATTTCAGAGCATATATGGGTGGACGTATGATGGGACAAACACCATTATTGGCATCGATATATAAACAAGTTCAATCACTCTGAGGTCAGCTCAATGCATATAGACAGGAATAATTGTGATTTGTGACTGTTGTGCTGAATAGTGGAAAAACAGCAAAGTTGCGGCCAGAGCTAAAATGTGTTCCATTTGTGAAAACTTGGAAGATTTTTTCTTTTTTTTCAGAGCTGTTTCTTTTCTGCCCCGACCCCCAATCCCACCCCCCCACCAGTCATTTCATTTGATGTACCAGACAGAAAGTTAAAAGCACCTTTTTGTCTCTTTGTCCAGCCCCTGCTTCTGACCAAAGCGCAGAGAGTGTACAAGCAGGGCATGTTAACTAATGTGTTGGCGGACAGAAAACAGAGACAGTGACAATGTTATTTCTCAAAGGTGCCAGTAGGCCAGAGTAACAATATGACAAAGACCAACAGGAACAATAATTACTCGCTTTTCTGTATGCCACTCTGAGCTGGACCACATTAAATCGTGGACGGCCGTGCTCTGCTGTATATTAGACCTCTTCATTCCCATCATATGAATGTTTAGTATAACATGCTACATTGAGTTTGATGAGCGCCACAGAATTTTGCCAGAATCTGTTCCCTGGGGGGTTTACTGCTCCCACCACTGCAGGCTAATATTTCTAAACGTACCTGTCTAATAATACCCTGACAAGACTTGGCTGATTTAAGATTGAAGAAGGTCAAAATAGCAGCTCTTACACAGACGGGAGTTTGTTTACACAGATTGTTTATCTGCTAAATTACGTCCCTCATGAGAAAAAGCTACTTGTGTCTATTTTTATTCCACCACTTATCATCCTTTGTTAATAGCTGTAGCTGCAGTAAATAATGATTTTGCCTCAAGGTACTGTTTATTCAACCAGTCATGATACCTGAGCAGCAAAATAGGCCATTTGTTACTGTAATTTGAAATGACGCCGATGAACATCTCAGAGCCCGACTCATATTATTGTTTTCTGATTTGTAATTAGACGTTTAAAAATTGAATGTGAACACCAGTCACAGGAGTCAAATCTGCAATTTTTTTTTTAGGAATTGTCTTTGAAGTTGATTGGCAGTTGTTCTTTTTCCAGGATCTTTAGTTTACTATTATCCAAAACCACAACACAGCAGTGTAAATGCTGATCGTTTTGCAGTGTGTGGTAATTTAAATGACTGGTATGAAAACATTTTTTTAGTGTCATTTCTGATTTGGAATATTAACCTGGACAACTAAAATTGCGAGACAGTGTGTTTAACTTCTTGCTGTTCTTCGCAGATGAGTAAATGCCAGTGGAATGCCAGGGGGCCTAGGTTTTTCCAAGGAATCTCTGTGAATTAGCATTAGATCAGACTCTTAATTAATACGCTGTGACGGATAAGATTTACATCTCCTCCATCTGGGGAGAACTTCAGATAGAGACCACTCCTGTGCTACATGCTTTGGAGCCCATTTGTCTTGTTTTCCTTTGGTCGGCATCACAGAATCAATTAAATGGTCCGTCCAAATCATACAAAACCATCTTTTCCCTCAGGCTATCCTGTGACTTTTTGTGTAAAATGGAAGAAAAAAAATAAAACTGTTTCATGATTGTTTAAGCTTGAGGCTTAAGTTTCCGTTGTACTTTATTGAAGATGAAGCCTACATTTAAAAAAAAAAAAAAAAGGAAAAAAAAAAAAAAACCCAGCACCCATTTAAAGCAAAAAGTCACAAATGCCATAATGATCCGGTCTGCCTTTGAAGTCTGAAAATATCTATTAAGTCAGTAACAAACATGAAAAAAAAAAAGCAAAGAAATTCAGGGAAATAGCTTGGTGGTTTAGGCAGGCATGGCTCAAACCATTCTTGGCATGTTCTAAAAAATCAGACTTCTTCATGAGACACTTGAAACTCGTCTCGGATCGCTGACAGAATGAGGACCCGGTATAAATAATTAGCACCGTTTTCAACATGTTTGTCATTAGAAATGGAGGAAGCCTGGCATACAAGGCTGCGTATTAGTAGACATAAAGATGATTCCACTTGATATAATGGACTGAACTGGAGCAGACATGACAGCGCTTTAGACAGGGAGCCGGAATACCGAGGAAATTCAGTCTCTCCACAGCTGCGTGTCACTCTGGATCTTTGAGTGGCACTGGCACATTATCATGGTGTCAGGAAAGAAAATCCTTCCTCCCCCTTTCTCTCCCTCTAAAACTAGCACAGGTCCCTCGAGGCCATAAGGGAGATGGCTTCAAATTGATAATCACCAGTATTCATTATCGTGGTTCCTGGATTTACTCTTGAGTTCATTTCCTAATTACTTGATTATGTATCGAAAATTATTCATTAATGTTTTCCACTTGCAACAGTTTGCACAAGACATTAATTACTTTGAGTGTCTCTCGATAAGTAATGATTGGTTCCCTCTCTGATATACCCCCCGCTGCCGATGCCTTGTCACACGGAGGCACATTGTTATACATCAAGTGTCGAAGCATTTTCCATTATGTTGACGCAATAAATGAATTTGATAGGATGAAAAGGCGCCACATCAAAATCATTCTCAAATGTGACATTTCACAGCGGGCTGTTTTTAGGTTTTTGGCTGAGGAGCCTTTTCTTTCTTTTTCTTTTTGGAGAGTCAAGTCAGATTCTACTTTTTGTCACAAAAGTTCCCTTGAGGTTATTATCAAAGAGATTTTTATTCATTATGTGTCAAAAAAGTGAAGTTAGTAGATTAATATTTACTAATAGATTTTTTTAGACAAATGTCTTATCATTATTATTATTATTAATAATAATAATAATAATAATAATGATAATAGAACTTCCTTGTTCTCAACAAAGGGTTTATGTTCACTCCCTAAAAATCAGTAGTTATTTTTTCAGTCATGACTTTAATTTTCAACAAATATGGAAATTTAAGCTCAATTTGTTCTAATACAGGGAATGACTCACTTGAGCACAGCAAATTTGTTTATCTTCTCTACTTGTTCGTTTTAGTTTGGCTCAATATTTCCCCCTTGGTTATCCACGCTGCCCCTGCAGTGGCTTTGTGTTCCCTTGACTGAACTTAATGCTAAAGTTTTTGTTTTTGTTTTTCAGTTGGCTCACAGTTCATTACAGCTAATAAGAAAAAAAAAATTGTTTGTTTTCTCTGTTCTTTTTCCAGCTGTATTCTGATATTATTCAGCACCGTGATTCTGCTTGTCATGCATTTGTTCTTATGTCTATGAAATGAAACATATCTATTTATACAGGACCTTTTGGAGGTGTATTGTGATAATGCAGGATGCACAGATTTTCACTGGTAAAACAAAGACATAAGGTCAGCTGGAGCTACAAAAAAGGGGGAGAAAACTAATAGTGAGTGAATAAATGCTAAATGGACACAGGAATTGTGAATATTCAACTAAAATAAGGTTGAATTCTCAAAGGATTAATCAAAAGTGTTGTCCTGGAGGTGCAGACAGCTGAACACAGCGGTAATATGGTGATTTTACAAGCATTTGCACCAGTTCAGATCTATTATTATGAATGTTTGGAAGCACATTTTCATTCAGTATTTAATTAATTATTTCTATCCCATATTCCTCAGACAATTATTTGATTCAGCTGAAATGTTGGGATACTCTATGCCATTCTTCGAAGTTTTACTAATTCATGTTCTTTTTTACACAAACAGAACAGAAAAGAAATGAAAAGAAGTAAAAGTGTTTGAGCATATATTTTGGAACATTCAGGCACCAATGTGATCAATAGCCTGTTCCTGCCGTGAGCCATTCAAACAAAGCCCGTCTGTTTGTGGGGTTTGGACACCGGGAATGACAAAAAAAAAAAACAAAAAACAAGATAATCACAGGTTCACTGCTGGCCTATGGCTGAACTGTCCTCTCTTGAATTCCGTGGTGCCATCCAATTACAGCATCCTGGCTGCAGTACTGACACGAATTAACATCTAAAAATGTCCTACAGCATTCTGATCAATGTGGGTGGAAACACAACTGAAGACAGAGAGGAGAGAAACGAGACACACACAGAGATTTGGCTTGTTTACTCTAATGTCATATCCAGGGTGAGGATTTCCAACCAGGTTCGGTGATTGGAATGAAATCTGAATTCCGTCCACACTGAAATGTCAAATGATGAATGAATTATGACAATCAACTTAAAATGCTTCGTAGTCCTGTCTTCCAACATAAAACGTGTTTCGCCTTTGAGCAAATGCTAAATGCAAGTAGAGTTTTAGTATTAGGGAGTGAAAAGAATGAACACATTGAATACACATAATTTCATACATTGAAAAAAAAGCACACATAAACTCTTATAAAGGAAGTAATGTTCTGCTTTCTGTGCTCTTTATGAAAATAAATAAAAAAATCTCAAGAATGTATCAATAGTCCATTAGTCTTTTTGCTATTTTCAACTCTATAGGCTTTTCTTTTATCTTTTTCAGGGCAAAATCAGCAAAGCTGCACTGCCATTAGAACGCTCTTAGATTGATATTGAATTGCCTGACTTCCTCTTTAAGTGCTTTTCAAAGTATGGCAGCCATCCTTTGGGAGAACACAGATGGACTGTTTACCATCCCTGTGTCATTTCATATTTTCCTCATTTCACATGTTTAGTTTTAAATCCTCTCAGTTGGACATCTCTTCCCCCTTTCCCTTTTTTCATTATTTAAATATGATTCACCTCAGACATACGCCATGTGACATTTTCGGGCACCACTGACTAAGAAACACATCCAGGCTTCGCATGAAATGCTGACAGTTCTTTAAAAGCTTTTATTCGTCTGGAATAAAAAAAATGACACTGAGTGTGGACAACCTGCAGTATTTTTAGTTCTGATGATCAAAAATACACTCCAAAGTGTTTAAGGTGTTGATAACATAAAAATAACTTATGTGGTTTAATTAAGTCATTTTTGAATCAATGTCAAAAGACAGCAGGGACATTTACTAAATGGGCACAACTGTCGGAACACTGCCTGATATACAATAATTAATTGGAAATTTACTGTCTCACACAGTTGTTTGTTCGTGACGTGGAGCCTGAACAGTACAATGACATTAATTTGTTCATATACAGTCAAAGAAATAAATAACCAGCAGGATCAAATGTTTTTTGAAGCTTTGTTGAAGTATTACAACATAAATTGCGTTTTGCGTAACATTTTAAATGAAGCAGGTAAAGTTGTCTTTTTGTAATCAAAAAGTATGCATGTTGACGTCCAAGTGTGTTTGCATGCATGCATTTGTGCTTGGTGCTGCAATATTTATGCTTTGTATTTTTGTACAACCATGCCAAATTATGTGTGTGTTTGTGTGTGTGCGTGTGTTTGACTTTATTCCTCTCAGGGCATGAGAGGCCTTTAGTGTACTTACAGTACACTGATGCATTTTTGCATTGCTTCCACTTTTTTTTAGGTTTTAAAGAAATACAGAGAGACAGAGGGGGAAAGACAGGGAGTGAGGGTGGTGGGGGTGTGTAAATGTAGAGAGAAGCGTGGGTTTCCTGCATCTTGTGCTGATTTAAACAGGCAGAGAATGAAAGGTCTGCAGAAAAAAGTACTTGGGAAGGAGCATTATATACCATCAAAAATGTTGTGACTCACCGTTCACCTTTTTTTTGTTCAAGATGCATGCTTTTTATTTATATATATTTTTTTCTGTATTACTTCCTACTTATTTATTTTTCTGTACTTGTCAGCCGGTGTTCCTTCCCTCTCAGAAGTCAGGGAGCGATGACTGTAAACTTTCTTTGGACTCATTTGTAATTCAGAGCTCTTCACAGAGCCAAGACTATGTAGCCAGTGTCTCAACTTATCAGAAATTAGTCTCAGCAAGACGGTAAGAGGAGTAAATCGCCCTTTCGGACAGTGAGAGTGCTTTACACATGTTATTTCTGCACCATTTGTCCAATGTCTCAGATCTGCTCACTTCAGTTGCTTTTCTGATAATGGAGCAGTTTCGGAGTAACTTTTCTTTTTTCTTTTTGTTTATTTCAGTGAAAACAGTAGTTCCAGTAGGCGATTCAGAATTGTGACCATCTACATCTCTGCACTGTTTATCCAGGCTTCACTTTGACTGAGGCATTCCAGAGATTGTATTTAAACCAAGGGGCTGCTGTTGACGGGTTTGAGACTGGATATTTGTAAATGTGTTACACCTAGATTTCTGTAGAACTCTCTGACCTGGTACATTTCAAAGAAAAGAAAAGAAAAGAAAAGAAAAGAATATATACACACACACACACACACACATATATATACATATATATATATATATATATATATATATATATATATATATATACACACACACATATATGTGTGTGTGTATGTATGTATATGTATATATATATATATATATATATATATATATATATATATATATATATATATATATATATATATATATATATATATATATGTGTGTGTGTGTGTTTTGGCCTTCTAGCAAAAAAGAGGGAACTGCAATAATACAGATTTATTGACATAGACTCGGAATAAACTTGTGCAAGAAGGGGAGCTCTGTGTTTTTCACATCACAATATGTATTCATCAGGAGCAAATTCAGGTCAGCAGTCTGCTCTGTCACCTTGTATTTAGTCAGCTGAAACACTGGTGTTTGTGTGGCCTTGTACTGTAACCTACAGCATTAAGGTCTGCAGAGCTCCGACCTTCTTCACAGCAACTGGAGTGAAAGCAGGTTGAGATGTTCAGAAACTAAGAAAAAGAAGTTTGATCAACTCTGATTGAAGTGTTTTGGACATTCATGGAAAGATGCTAACTTTATTCAGGCTTACAGACTAAGGCGCTCAGCCTTCATGCATGTCAGGCAGTGTGTTGCATGTAGCATGATTGAGATTCGCCCACTTGCTTTTTGGCAGTCATTGACATGCACTGCGCCGCAGCAGTGAGAGAAATGTTGTTTTCTACAAGGCTCTTCATGCACCTGAGTCACTCGTGGAGCAGTTCCTTTATCAGAGCGGAGCAGCAGGATGGAAGAGCACATCTTGGGCTGATAGTGAGGCTGCCGCTACTGACTAATCCTGCTCACTGCCGGAGAAATAAAGAAATAAATAACCGAGGACTTGAGAAAAGGAGGTGGTGAAAATGTCTGTTGTATGGAGAGCAGTTCAAAGGCTTTCCGTCATATAGAGGAGATCACTACTCCTGATCTGTAGATAGAGAAGAATTGTAGAGGAGGCATATTGGATTGAAAAGACAGACGCGGGGAATGAGAGATGGTGGAAGGCCGTGTGTGATCACATCGTACATTTAAAAACATCCCATTGATTTTCACAAATCAAGTTTTGAAGATGGCACAGTAAGTATATTTAATATGAGAAGGCTTTGTGTGTATTAAAAGAAGTACACTCAATTGTAATCGTTTCGAACATTACCTGCTGGTGTTCCTTTTACGGTGTCTGAGTTTGAAATTTGTTATTGCATTTTTATACTCGAGACACACATTAGAGTGGGAGATGGAAGAAGGAGCAAGACTGCAAGGAGTTCGATCATTTTCTTTCTCTCTTTTGTTTGTGTAAATCACATTGCTCAGTCTTTCAAAGAGCGTTAGCAGACATTTTTGCAGTTTAGAATGACCAATATTGTTGGCTGGGCTTTCAAGATTTTGTCTTTACAAGATCAAGATGAAAAAATCAATGCGAATTTGAAGAAAATTGCACCAAATATCTTAAGTATAGGATGAAGACACAAGACAATGAGAACGAGAGATTGCGTTGCTGGAACACAATTAGCGCAACAAGCTCTTATTAACCACTTTAGTCTGACTTTGTGATATAAATATGATTTTCACTATCCATGTTTAACAGCAGATAGCAGTACATCTTCAAGGCGGTAAACCCTCAGAGTTCCAGTCAATGTCGCTACGTCGGCTGCAGTCAAAACAGACTTGATTCAAAGTCATTCAAATAGTTCACTGCTGCTGTTTTTAAAGTATAGATAAATGGATAGATAAATGGATAAATAAATCAAATTAAAAAAGGCAAGAATTGAATGAAGTCAAGAAAGAGGAATAGAATAAATCAGAAATTACTACTGAAGTTATGCAACAGCAGATTCCATAAAACGTAAAATGATGACTACATGTATGTATTCCTCTTGAATAATAAAGAAAGCACTTTATAGTGAGGGCTGTTATTTATCTTCCAAATGATGTTCGACACAGACAGAAAACGTGTTGAGACCGGAGCTTTGGGAAGCATTGTGCTTCTTTCGGTAGTGTCTTTTCTCCACATTGTGTGTTTTCAATACTAAATAGATAATGTGGAAGTCTAGAGGCCCGGAAGTACCCTTCCCTCAGCCTGCACAGAGTGCGCTGAATATGGGTGATGTTCTGCCCGGAGGCAAACTGTGGCAATAAAAAGCCTTTCAGGCGGACAGGTTGTCAGCACACGCTCAGTTACTGATGGTGCAATTGCTGCTCGTTCTGGATTCCTGAAGACTTTGATGGGCACATGATGGATGCACCCATTTAAAATCTCCTAAAAAGTCAGTTTTGTTAAAACTGCACGTTTCAAGACAATTCCATAGCTGTAAGTAGAGATGCATCTTTTAAGCTTGTTCCCTCTCTTTTTTGTGGCGGGATATATTTTTTTTATGTTTAAATACCACATAGCACATTTGACTTTGTTCACTCTGACAGAAACTGTTCAGAGTTGTCGTGCTGGATTCAGTCAGATCAAATTACTGGGAGCTATTTGCTTGAGGGAAGGGAGCATAAAGTGAAATATATGAACTGACTGGAAAATGAAAACACCTGAGCCTGTTACCTTGACCGGAACGAGACTATCTGCTGACCTTTCTTCCAGCTTAAGTTGGCTTATTTTAATTGAACCTGAGGCAAAGGTTCAAGTTGATCAAACAGAGAGATAGCAAAAAAAAAAATATCAGAATTGATTCAACCTTAGTCTGGCTTGACACCAGAAGTTGTATCAATATTTTGATACCTTGACTTATGTCACTATCCTTTATATTATGAGAATGTTTTTTTTTTTTTTTTTTGTTAAAGTCTTCTTTTAAAATGCTATCTGCAGCTAAAAATCTCCCCTCGCCTCCCCAGCTCGAACCGAAAGCCCCTGAAATGACATGTTGGATTAATACCGAGCTCAGCATTCTTTCCATGCAGATTGAAATAGAAGTCCAGCATCCTTCTCTGGACTTCAGAAAAGCTCAGTGAAAGACATGGTACATGCACCCATTCCCCCTTGCTATCCACTTCCTTTGAAAGGATGACAGCTACATCACAGTGAGTCAAAATTTTGAAGCCAATACTTGGCAGCACAGCGATATATATTTTTTTTCCCTCTGAGCGGCGGAAATCAGGGATCCTAGAGACATCACAGAATTCACTTTATTTCCCTTGCTGCCTGTGCTCCCTCTGTTGTTATCCTCTGAAGGCTCAGTATGACCCCCAAACACACCAGACACACTTTGTTGTTATTTTCAATATAAAATATCCATTCAGGGATTACTTGATGCTTCTCAGTGTTTATTCTCTTCCCCGCCTACACAGTTCTCACTAAATGCAAGACAAATTGAGCATTTTCGGTCCTGGCACTTCACTAGTAACATTTGTCAGCCTCATGCCCCATGTTAAAGCATGCAAAAGTTTACACGGCGTGTGCACATGACTGTTGTTTTCTTCGGGGCATGTTTTCGAGAAAGCGAGATCTAAAAAGAATAAGCAGTCAGAGGGAAAGTGATGAAGACAAAATGCAATGAGGGACAGAAAAGGAAAGACTTGAAATGGAAGAGGAGCCGGTCTTGGCTGCCCCGCTGGTCTATGAGATGCAGCTACATGTTTCTATGTTGTGTTATGCATCATTGATCTCCTCCTGCAGAATCACCCACTAAGCTCTGGCCATGCTCACCATCTTCCCACATTTCTCACTGGCTCATCCGATGGCATTCGTCCCTTTTTTTTTTTTTCTGCCTTCCCCCGAAAGCCTCTCCAGCAAAACCCAACCCCAAAGTATCCTTTTTACGCTGCACACACATACACTCTCACCCACTGAGCGCCATTTGCATAATCTCCACATAAAATTGATATTTTAACACAACCACATCAAATATGATAGTGATGAATGGGTGGAATCATCTGACACTATTCATAACAGTGCTGGAGAAAAAAAAAAAAAAAAATCTCTCCCATGGTGCGTTTGGTGGCACCTCTGTGAACCAGCGTTGCTGTTTGTAATCAGACAGAATGCTTTACAGGACACTACCAAGGGTAAGGCCAGGGTTCTCAGAGGTGAGCACGGCTCCAGTGTACCCATTTATCACCACCGCAGTGGGGATGGAGGGGACACGCTGTGAATGCAGAGTGGTATTATGGGATGTTGGTCTCTTGATGTTGCCACTGATAAACATTATGCTTGGGGGCAAGTGTGTCTTCCGCCATTATTTAGAGGACTTTGAATTGGAATTCCTTCCCTGTAGGCTTCCTGGGATTACTTAGTAAACGGGATGTTTACAAACAGGGATTCATGTTTGCATGGGACAGATGAATGGTGTTTTGACTATTGTTCCATTTTTATTTTTAGGATTCCACTGTACAAGTATTACTGTTTGGACTCGAAAGCAGCAAGAGGGATTTAACTACTCAGAAACTGTAACAGAGCAAAACCTCTTCCCATAATACAAACAGTCGTTTATTATACTGTATATCTTAACCATTTATGTGCACTTTTTTTTTGAGATGATGAAGATTATGAAGCCCAATGTGTACGGGGTGAGCAGCACTGGGGACAGTATAGCTGCTGACCACGATATATCATTCCACACCACATATATGAATTAAAAAAAAAAAAAAAAAAAATTGAATTGAATTGAATTGAACTGAATTGAAAGTCTTTTATTTGTCCCGCAGGGGGAAATTGCAGGGTTACAGCAGCAAAAACGTTGTGCCACTATTTTAAAGCAAAGTTTAATCATCCTTTTTGTGTTTTGGGCCGATTTGTTGTGATTTTTAGAAGTTTAAAGCTGAAATCAGACATTATTAATAACACATGAGTCCTCAATGTATAGCACAGCATTTCTATGTATTGCGAATTTAGTGGTTGTCAAAATACTGCTGTTAGTATTGAAGAAATATAATAAGCGGATAAGTTACTAAATGTGCTTGATAGATGGATAAAGGGCTAAAGCCAATGCATTAGGTAGTCTGTTTTTACATCAAAAATCATGCTTTTTTATGCATGATCCACTGAAAAATGCTTTATTCACTTATTTATAATTTATTCTACCCATTTGTTATCGTCCATTTTTATCTGCCAAATAAAAAGACAAATCACATCAGAAAAATCCCCTGTGATGTGTGGTTTTAAAGAATAGCCATATAATTTCAAATCCCCTCCCTATTCGGTTTTCTTGCAAGCTTTTTCCACACACTTTCCGCTCAGATAAGAGTCGGTGTCTCATCATTTCAGCATTTTGTTTGTTGCTGACAAAAATAGATGCATTAAAAAAAAATAGAATTATTACAGAAAGATGAGGCCAAAACAAAGACGTGCAAACTGTTCACATGTGCGCCACTGCAGATAACGAGTTTAAAAGAGCATCTGTTGCCTTGCTCTGAAGATGGAGAGGGTACTGCAGTGAATGAGAGCTGTTATGGCAAATGTGTCCCCCTTCAGAGAATAAAATCCACAGTCTGTTATCTGCTAATGCCCCACAAATCTCTGAGCTTTGACAGTCAAAAATCATTTTTAAAACCCCCCCCAAATACGGCAGATGTAGTGTCTAAAATTGAGAGAGTCCTACATCAATATGTGGACAGAGGCTTCTCCAGCTGCATCGAGACAACGTTTTGAACTTGTGTCAAAATAAAAGTTGAAATTCATCTTTCGGGTTGAAACGGTAATTAATGTTGTCTGCTGGAGCTGATTGGAGACCTGTCAGCGCTGCTGTGTCACTGTGTGTTACTTATATCACAAAGGCACATCTGACTGGCTTGTAAACACCTCATTTCAAAGTCCCACTGGTGTGTTGAGTTGTACGGCAAACCAGAGACAATATATATCCTTCACATTTTGACAAAGTCTGTTTCAAAAAAAGGTTTGAAAAAAAGAGGGAGGGCAGTTTCATGACGATATCTTACAGAATGACGTGCTTTCATCCCGGCCACATCCTCCCTTGGTATGTCACTTTATCTATCCAAGCTTTCTTTTGCCCTCCTTTTTGCTTTTGGCAGGAAAAGACAGGATACATGAAACATTCTCCCCATTTTTTTTTCCCCCTCTTCTTAGCTTGACAAGTCTTGTGAAGACAAGTCAGGGAGAGGAGGTGTGCCATTTTTCTCCAACCGCCAACCAACAAAATATAACAGGTTCTCTGCACTGGAGAGATCACCTTTCCCTCAAAGGCCCAAAAAGCAGCAGCACCTTCTTTGAGACTCCCGAAATGAAAGTTGTGCGGGGACATCAAGAGCCTGCTGTGTACTGTACCGCATACTCAAGCTGCTCGCTCGCAGTCAGCATCTTACTTTTCTTGTCTAATGTAAGAAATTCCCTCGTTCCCCTTTTCTTTTTGAGGCCTATTCAATTTTCTTCTGGGAGTGTGAGTGAAATTTTATTGTAATTTAGCCTTTTCTTTTCATAAAGAGATTTTGATGACATCAAGCAGCTGCTTTCTACTCGCTTAAAACCTCCTGCTCACACCTCCCAGTAATAGGCCTGTCTCAGACACAAAAGGCTGAACTTGACATCTACCTTGCGATGTCAGTGGTTGTTGGCAGGTTGATGGACAGCCAAGAATGGCAGACTTGCCCCCTCTCTGGCTAATTAGCTCACAGAAGGAAATGAATGTAATTTTACTAAGGCTAGCGCTTATCAAAAAAAAAAAAAAAAATCCAATCTCCCTACAGACATGATGATAGACATGCCTTTTTACACCAAGCCCACCTTCCAGGGAGAGCCATTACCAGGAACTTCTGTCGTTTGAATGAGCGCAGTAAACACAGAGGATGTTAAAAGGTCAATTTGATTGAGCAAAAATATGTTTTAGATTAGAATGGAATTCTGGACTCTTGAAAAAAAATAATTCTTTTACCAAAGTTCAAACTTGGAAAACCAAGATGAAAGTATGCAACATGACCAGTGAAAAGAATAAAAGGGCAAAAAAAAAAAAAAAAAAAAAAAAAATTTGGTTTCATGGGACCCAACATTCATCAGCTCGGCTTCCCACAGAAGTGGAAGCCAGGCGACCCTGAAAAGGCTGCCAGCGTAGCACAGGGCAAAGCAAAGAGTCTGTTTTGTAATGGATGGAAGATTTTTTTTTCTTTTATATATTCAGTACACATAAACACATCAGAGCACACCTCGCTTGGGGGAGGCGACAGGGGCCGCAGAGAGAGTGTGTAGTGGCATAGAATTACCATGAATAATTAAAAGACTGGTGTGAGCATTCTGGTAGCTCTTTGATTGACTCTGAAAGCCCCAGGAAGAAATTGGCAGATGAGAGCAAACTGCAAAATGGCCAGCTCTCTGCTCTCAGCTCCCTGCCTAAGATTTGCTCGGCTAAAACCTTGAATCAGCAGTGTGCTAGAAGGCCCTTTTTGTGCCTGCCTACCCCAGAGTGAGATCCAAATTCTGCTAATCAAAAAAGAAAAACTGGGAGAAATAAAGCAAATGAGCGAAAGTTGAAAAGCGGACGTGCTATGCTTTTTTTTTTTTTTTTTTTTTTTGTTGGTCATTTCTTGCAGTGTAGCGTCAAACTCATAGCATGCGCTCCTATAACAAAATTACAAAAGAACAAAAATGGCTGACATATGTCGCTGCTGGTGAGCGTGGCCCATGGGGTGTCATTGGCAAATTTGCTGATTGCACAAGAAGGAGAGGTCAACAGGGACTGGGGCTTGGCAGCAGCCCCTCACCTTCCCAGAGTGTCCGGATGTGGGCGGCATCCCATTACTCATCCATATCGTTTTGCCTAGCCAGCACCAATGTCCTTAGATATGTGACATGAAGGCCATTCAGCTAAATGAAACCTACAAGTGACATCTTCCCTTTGATTCCATTGTGCTCAGTTTATCGTTGTCAAAAACAATCTGTTGTGTTTGAGTTCATCCAATCTGCTTTTCAACATCAGACAATCATTGTGATCATCTTTAGAACATATTCATTGCTCAGAATCAAAATTTTACATCTGTGTGTTTTCTGTATTTATGACCTGAGTATAATGTGGATTCTTGATTAGAGACATGGACTAATTTGTCAAGTTGTCTTTTTCCAGCATGGAACAAACATAATTTAAATGTCCTGATGTATCCATCTTTAGACTTCTATTATCAGAATTTTAGGTTTTGTGATGGTCTAATGTTTTTACATGATCCAGATAATGGTCTGTAATCAGTGACTGTCATGTGATTAAGTGAATT
Source organism: Salarias fasciatus (assembly GCF_902148845.1). Taxonomy (NCBI): domain Eukaryota; kingdom Metazoa; phylum Chordata; class Actinopteri; order Blenniiformes; family Blenniidae; genus Salarias; species Salarias fasciatus. The sequence goes on along the minus strand of NC_043745.1, from coordinate 28,572,266 downwards.
TCCTGTAAACAAACCGTAATTGCTCAGGAAGCTCTTCAATAAAAGTTGCACACAATAAGCTCAAGTAGCAATTGCTTCTAAATATAGCACGTCAAACACGTCACGCAACACAAAGGCTCCATTCACCGACAATTACAGCGAATGGAATGTCAGATGACTGCTGAAAAACTTTACTGTCTGACCTGAATTTTGCCATTTGATGCCCCTTTCTGCAATGTGAAAATAACTGGTAACTAGGGAAGATTCATCTAAGAAAGCCAGTACAAAGAAACACATTACAGACCCGTCAAATCTGTTTCTTGACACCTTAAGCAGACTTTCTCACGGCAATGTGATCCTTGTTCGTACAGTTTAGTGTGTTGTGAAGGTTGCATTTTAATTGGACTCGCAGAAACACTCTGTGTTTTGTTTGGCTATTTTGTAGGAGAGAGCCCAAGATCAGCAATTTGCTTTTGCCTCAATTTGCTGTGTCTCGCTTTTGTTTAGAAGAAGCCTTGTGGATTTTTGTGCATCACTGTGCACAAATCTGTAATCCAGGCTTCATTATATTGCAGGGTCTGTGCTGTCAATAAAAGCAGGTTATGTGACGTCACTATCGTTTAGCTAACTTTGTCCTGAGGCAGGACTTTTCAGGCCCCGAGAGTATTTTCTGAAGAGCGATCAAAATTCTGCTGTCTTATTATTATTACAAAATGCATTAATAAACACCAGTCCATCACACTATGTTAAACACACTTTATTGTCAGTATGAGGAATTGTCTTATGCATGCAAAAATCAAAAGCCTCAACTTCACTTTTGTGTTATTTAAATTATTGTCTGCAAGACGAGGATCAGCAAACACAGTAAGATTTTTGTGAATGCTTCATGCACTGAGTCTGTACTATTTATCTGTCAAACCAGGGACTGTACAAACTGTACGTATTCAGCAAAAGGTTCCTCTGAACTAGATGGATGTTTACTCATGAAGGATGCCTTTGCTCAGTGGGGAGTGGAAATGCACTTAAACCATGCTGGCTACTCCCAGTGAAAACAGAATATTTTGTGTACGTGCTGGCCGTTTTTTCAGTTGTATAATGATGTTCTGATGAGGACATCCTTTGAGTCTCGGTTGGATTTAGAGGCCTTTAATGATAAATTTCCCTTTTCTCACACGTGGCAAGGTTTTCTTAAATGGTTTAAAAGCTTGCATTTGGTAATAATTGGCGATAACTGGCTCCACATCCCCTGATCTCCTGTAGAAGATGGATGGATGGAAAGTACAACCACAAAGCGGCTACTTTGTGGTTGTACTTTTGTGGAGCCAATTCAATAGTGTGAGAGAGTGACACCAAAATTTTCAGTTGAAAATCAGAGTGGAAGATCCGCGAGAGAATCCGACCATTCCTTAATCCTCATCGTAGTTTGACTGAAATTTGAATAAGAGCTGGAATTTGATCTGGCTGAAATATGAACAGTGGGGCACAAAATCGAAGTGAGGCTTATAATGTTGGGAAAATATTGTTTGAAAAATCACCCTTTGCTTATCAAAACATCAAAGTGTTCAATCTCAGTCCACTGTTTCGATTTATTGTCAGCAAAACACCTGGCGTCAATGTGTTTTACTCCTGCTGTAAATGTAAAGGCAGGTCATTAGTTCTTCAATCCACAAAGGTCAACATCGCCTTCGATATTGGAACGCCGACGGAAAACAAACACATAACAGAAACAGCAGGATAAAGTAAATATTGCAAACATCTTAGCTAGCCAATTTTATTCATAGAAAGATGTGATATAGAGAATGTGGGGTTGTTCAGCCATCACATTTTGGATAGAATTTCATATCTCTGCTGCTTTCTACTGAGGTGTGAAAGGTTTGACAGAATGATAGAACAATAAAGACAGGTAGGCCGATACAATGGTAGAGGTGTGAAAAATCGTTATATGTCGATGTCAGTCATATGTAATTTTTCAGCCTGTAGTATCTGATTGCGAGCGTTGACGCTGCAGAAGGCCCGCAATTTTCAACTCCCTTCCATATTAACCACGGCCACACGCGGGAAAAAAACCCTCTGGTGAAATATACCTTGAGAGTAGGGTTGGGAGAGAATGGAAAGTGTGCATGGAGAGAGTGAAGGAGACAGAAAGAAACAGAGGGGGAAAGAGTGATGGGAGAAGAAAGAGAAGAAAGAGAGAGGGAGCACTGTAGGTAGGCAGTGAAAGTAATGGTGCTGTTTATGGATTGGGGCTATTTTGTACATCAAAGTACACAGAAAAGGAGAGAGAGGGAGAGAAAGAGAGGCAGAGAAAGAGACGGAGGAAGGGAGAGGGAGGGGAAAGTCTGCTGCAGGCCATTTGATTGTCATTGTTTCTCCTAGGTCATGTGGGAGTGCATGCGCCTTGTTTTTATTCTTTTTGTTTTCCCTCCTCTGTTCTTTTTTCCCCAGTAATATCAAGCAACACTGTTAAAAATGCCATTGACATAAGACTATAACAAGCGCAGCTAGCTTTCCCTTTGTTGTTTCCATGGATCAAAAACTCCAGATTGCTCCGTGTCCTGCCTCTCTCTATGTCTCTCTAATATGCTGTGTGCGACCTACCCTTCTAAGCCTTTCATAATCATTTTAAAGTAGTCAGTCTTAATCGCTTCATCCCTCTCCTTAATCTCATCATACCTATTCTTTAATCTCCTCAGAGAAATACTCTGTCTACATACACAGATATTCTTAACGTAATCATTATGGATATACGGTCTAAATGAGCATGTTTCATTTTTCTTTTAGGCCCATGACTTGATTTCATTATTGCTCACTAATCTGCCTAACCGTCAAACATCTGCGCTGCTGCCCACCAAAACGTCTTCAAACTCACAAATGTCCAACTGATGTCTCGAAATGCATGGGATATGCAGATGATGGTCCATTTCACAGGAAAAAAAAGAGGCTCATTCCATCTTTTTTTAGAAGTGCTACTTTCTAAGGCAAGGGACGAGATTAGGAAGCCAATGGGAAGCTAACAGAGAGGGTCCGTCATGCTTAGACGTGCATTTACACCCATGTTAATCACAGAGTCGCAAAATGGAGCCTCTTCCTTTTTCTTGACACTCTGCGGAGTGTCCTTCAGGTCTCCTTCCAGCGTCATGTGTGAGAGCTTGTCCAAAGAGATTTGACAAGGGCCCAGCAAGGAGAGGGAAATAAAACCCAGAGAGATGAGGCAAACATATTAATCTTGTTAAGTTAAACGCCGACCCCCACCTTCTCGTCTCCGTGCTCCTCTGCTCTACTCCTCTCCGTTCCCCACCCAGATAATGTGCAGTGCTCACAGTGAAAAATCAGCTAATTTCAGACCACGACTCAGTCTGGCTTACAGAGGCTCTTAGGGTGGTGCTGAGCTCTGTGCAACTCCTCCATTAGTCGCCGCCCCCCCCCACCACCACTGCCTCTGTTGCTGTTTCTGTGTCTCTCTGGGTCTCTCTGTAACACACTCATTCAATCTTCAGTCTCCCCCCCCTCTCTCTCTCTCTCTCTTCACACACAGACACACACTTACAGGAAAACATGCACACATTTATCTCGGCCATTCATCCTCTGTCCACCCGTGACCTTGAGATGTATGATGGATGTTGGTCTCTGATGTAAGTGAGTTTCAAGTTTTAGATTGACAGGGATGGGACATATTGATTATGTTACTGAAAGAAAGAGCCGAGGAGCGGGGTGAAAGACAAACACACAATCACACAAATTACTGAAGGGAAAAAAGAGGGAAAAGACACGCTTGTAGGGAGTGTGTAGAGTTGATGGACAATGTTTCCCCCTTGTGGTGCTGGCAGGCAGGTGGGATGTCTTTGTAGTGTGTCTTTAAACCTGAACGTCTGAGGAAATGGGGGTTGGAGTTTGCTGAGTGCAGCGGCTGAGTTCTCCCCGGAGAATAAAAAGGACATGGAAATTAAGCTCAGTGTTCAATTCTGATCTCTATGTCTGTTTGTCTTCCCAGCTAACCTCTCCCTCTCTCAGCCAATGCCTCTTACTCTCCCTCATTCAGCTTTTCCTTCCATCTTTTTTCCCTGGCCTTGTTGCTTTTTTGTATAATTCTCCGCCATATAAATTTACAAACAGCACTTCTGCATGAAAGAAAACAGCAAACAGGTGTTATTCAGAGTAAGTAGTGTAATGATGCTCACATATTCAAAAGAACTGTTTCAAAGGTGGCGAGTTGCATATGAAAAACAGAATAAAAAAAAAATCTTCATTTGAAGGTGTTATGTATGATTTTAGCACCCATCAAGTGTAAAATGTGAAACTGAGACTCATTTAAACTCAGTTAAAACTCAAAAGTACATGATCTTCCCATCTAGTGTCACAAACATGAAAGAAAGGAACCAAGTTTCCCGGATATTTAATTTTTCTCCGTCTGTCAGTCGAGCAAATTGGGAAATCTTATCAGTCATCACTGGCAGATGTTAGACTGCAAAAAAGAAAATGGCTTTTTGAATTTCACTTTAAGTGACTGTCTCTTCCAGTCCATGCTCTCTAGTGGTACAGTATGTTGTCTCCACTGAGTAATGAGATTATTCTTTAGCTTAAGTGACCAGCGAAGAGCCCACATCTCGGTCATATCCGGGCAGATTTCCTTTTTTTTTTTTTTTTTTTTTACATCCTCTGGCTGGATCTTCTTCCTTCTGCAGGACAATGGAGGTCAAGCCACTAATGCTGACCACTTCTTTTTAGAGGGCGAAGAGTGAAAGAGAAGACAGACAGAAAGAGAAATGAGGAGAGACACACAAATGCAACAGCGGGAGATGGAAGAGCACTGAGTATTGAGTGCTTGCATTTCTCCCCTTATTACATTAAACATGCCATTAAAAAAGACACACGCCGCTAGTTGGGATACATGTTAAAGCAACAACATGCACTGAAAGACTTAGAACATAACGTTGACAAAATGTCGACGTGCGACAACAATTTTTTGAATCTGCACCCCGTCTTCATGGATTATGTGGGGAATCTCGTCAAACTGACCAACAGACGGAAGGGAGACGCGTTAAAGCCGATCCTTGTGTCACTTGGCTGTTAACAGTCGCTGGTATGAATCGTGCGTGTGTGTGTGTGTGTGTGTGTGTGTGTGTGTGTGTGTGTGTTTGTGCACGCATGTATCATCACCAAATGTCCAAGCATATGGCCACCCTGTGGCTGTATAGATGCCATTAAAGCTGCTCTGCCCGCCCTGAGAGCTGATGGTGCACGAGGCTTTCTTGATGGTGCTGCCTGTCTCCACCATTACGGCGCTGGTTTTAAGCTTATGATGACGGTTTACCATAAAAGATAGAGATTATTCCTTAAATGGGCAAGAGAGATGGGGCAGATTATCTGTATGCTGATATCCCTGCCCTGCTGTAAGTTACTCCCGACGCTCTCGGTTTCCACTGCCAGCGTAATGTTTGGTTGCATGCAGCTGTGAGCTTTATTTTATTCATGATATCAGAATGGAACACTTTTTTTTTTTCTGCGAGCTTTCAAAAAGGCCCTGCATAACAAAACAAGCACGGCGCTAATGCTACTAGCATGTACACAAACTGTTGTCTGACAATAAAGATGCTGAGTGACTGTGGTCTTATGAATGGATGCTCTTCACCGACCTCTTATTTGGAATAAATTCTATTTTAGGTCAGAAAAAATAAATCTGGTTATTATGGACGGGAAAGTAGTGCCATTCCTTTTGGAAAAAAAAAAAAAAAAAAAAAAAAAACCTGGTGGGATCAAATGCAGCCTGACCAGTACACTATGAAAAAAGATGTTTGTTCATTGTGTAAATAGAGAGTGGGACTCTGGTCTGAGAGGGATGAATGAGGATATAAATATCTGTGTGAAATATACATCTCAACTCCTAGATTCTTCCCTTATTAAACATTCTCCCTTCGTTATAGCCTTAATCTTTTGAATGCCCACTGGATGAAAATGACACTGAATAATAATATTTATAAAACGGGAGGAAAACTAATCTATTATACGTTATAATGAGATGATACACAGAGTCTTATATAACATCGCTTGGCTCTTTAACAACTCCATCACTGATTAGGACTTCCACATTGGTGCTGAAACACTCACTCCATCTAAAACTGTATGTGTTGAATCAATTTCAGGTCAAATAGCAGTGAAATGTGCATTTGAAAATAGATGAGCTTGAAGAGGCGAACACTGCAAGGCCTCTGAGGGTCCGGCAGAAATCACAGGGGGCATGACATTCTTGAGCTAAGAGAGAGGCAAGAACCATTTCAAGAACAAGTACAGGAGAATAATTGGAGTACAAGTGCTAGACTCGCATTACCGGATCATGAGGGTAAGTGCTTGAGAGTTTGTGTGGTTATGCATGTGTGTGTGTGTGTGTGTGTGTGTGTATGAGTGTGGACAGGGAGAGGGGGCGAGAACAGAGACAGATCAAGAGACAGACAGATGAAGACGGAGCCAGAAACACAGAGATAGATAGTCTTAAAGGCTGGTGGAATACCTCAGGAGGTCAGCCCAAAGGTAGTAACATGACCTAAAACCAATGTTTTACAGTGAGAGTGAGAGGGTGGATGAAAGCTCTTGAGACGTGTCTAGGGATAAGAGTTAGCTAAATGCTCCGTATGTGTGTGTGTGTCTATGTGTGTGTGTGTGTGTGTGTGTGTGTGTGTCATTGAGACCATTTACCTGCTCATACCTCCAAGAGATGAATGGAAGTGTTTTTGTACTGTCACTCATTGAGGTTGTAATGGTTCTCTGTCTCCACACACAGCTTTTTTTTCCAACAAACAAATCATCTCTTCTCAGAGAGGTGACACACATATTCAAATAAATCCCGGCAAATTGCTTTGATTGTTTTTGAGGGGGGCACGTTATGTGCGCCTGCCACCGGATTGAAAGAGATATGTGAAGTTTTTAACTTAGGAAGCCAGTGTGAGTCAACATCGGTATTTATTTTCATTCTCATTTGGCCCTGACGGAGAAAAATGGGTTTTATAAACGTGCGAAACATGCCATCTATTCTCTGTAGACATTGGAAGTTTGGCTGTTGACCAAAAGCAAAAGAAAACAAAGTAGAAAATGGAGCAAATATAAAGAGAGGGAAAACTCAGCCTTCAATATATTTTCTAAAAAAAAAAAAAAAAGCATAACATCTAAAGAAAGATGTTGAAAATTGAAAATTGAATTAACAGCAGAATTACAAGGCTGGAGAAGAATCCTCTAGGTAAACATCAAAGCTTATACGATTTCTCTGCTGGTGGAGAATACAGAGAAAAGCCCAAATTTGAATGAGTGTTTCTAGAACAACAATTTTACTCGTGGATACGCATGTCATCATCAACTCTTTCGAGCCGGCTCTGAGTCCTTTAATATTGGGTATTTCAAGCGCAAAGCCGTTCAGTATTGGCTTGGATAAAAAAAAAAAAACAGCATCACCATTCATTTTGAGTCGTTTCAGATTTCACTGTGTTTTTCTTCTCTACGGTTTCCTGTGGGAAACATATGGCTCTTTAGCAGCTGCGCGTAAAATCAAAGCTCTGAGAATGGTGAAACTAAAAGTTTGGACTCAGGGAGCTGAAAATCGAGCAGAAACTTCACTAAGATAAGACTAGGTAACGGCATGGGCGAGAACCCACAAGGGGTTGATCACTGTGATTCAGTTCTTCCACTTTGTATGAGCATTTGATTCATCCCTCCGTCTGCCTGTCTGTCTCCCATAGACCCTGTATCCAGACTAGGTTGTGATGCAACATGTGATAGATAAAACACACACACACACACACAAACACACACGTAGCGATATTTCAACACAAATCACAAGCTGATATATTGGTACAGAAAATCAGCGAATTGAAATGGCAGGTATTTGAGCTAATCCCCTGATAAAGATCTGTGTTTAGTGTTCTAGTACATTCTCTGCTGACCCGCTAATTATGACTTGTGTTTGCTGAGAGGTTTTCACCACATTTAATCAGTTGAGCAACTTGCAATAGTGCATAAAATTGACAGTTTTTTTGTTTAGTTTAGTTTTTTCTTCTTCTTTTGCTACCATTTTTTGTTCCAAAGTGTGCTCTGTTTGAAGAGATTCTGGGGCTGAATGTCAGACAGTGTGGGGAGTTTTGATGCAGGGTAGATATAATTGTGACAAGGCACCTTTACCATACGCCAGTCCCACGGAGCTCAGAGCAGACACTGTGTTCTCCGTGGTTCTCTGAATGAACAGAACCTGTCAAGCTCACATCAAACACCACTAACAAGGATGGTAATTTGTTATAAAAGGCCACAAGGCTAGTGGAGAGTGTGAACGAGAGAGACAGATCGAGAGTAGAAGACAAAATGAGATGGATTTGATGTGGTCTTCCAAGGTGATGACTGCGATTAACTAAGAGGCAGAATGTCCTCGTTTTTCCACTCACCTCTTGCTGTCTTCTAACAAGCGCATATAAGTTAAAGGTGCGTGTCAAGGTGTTGGCGTGACTCGTGAGATATTTCACCTGCCGAGTGAGAATCTGAAGTGTTACAAATACTTAATGTGCTACTAGGCACACGAAGACGACAGGGTCTCCATTGTTGGAAATTTTATTCATAATAATTACGGTTCAGCCACTCCTCCATCACAGGACAGTCACACGAACTGCCATTCAAACACACGGGCATTATGCATGATTTTGAGTGTTTGGATTTTGTGGGAGGAATCAGGAGGATTCCACGCAGAAAGGCCTGGTATGGAGCGAATCTACAGCATCCTCGCTGCGAGGCCAGAGCGCTGCACACTGCACCATCGTGTGGCCTGAGGGAAAGAGGTTAGCGCAGCAAGAACATCTCCATTTCAGATGGAGGTTTTGGGTGGGCTTTTTATGCTGAGATTGCATGTTCTTCTGGGGCGTACATGGATTTATTTCCTCCAAGTACTGTGGTTGTCTCCACCGGTCCAAAAATTTGTTCATCGTGAGGGTACTTAGTGTCTGTGTCCGTGTCCGTGTGTGTGTGTGTGTGTGTGTGTATGTGTGCGTGCGTGCGTGCGTGCGTGCGTGTGGTGGTCTGTATCCATGGTTCCTTGCAGCTCCAAAAGTTGAATATGAATACATTATATTGAAGATGGATGGATGCACCATCCAGTGTTTCAATACTTGGACTTTAAGGCCCTCTTACACCCTCCAAAAACGGGTGTTTATTCCTGCTAGCCTTAAAGAGCTTTTCAACACAGAAGGACATTGCACGATTTATGAACAGTTTTCAAATTAATCATTAAAAGACAAACTGTCAACATTCATTTAAATTTTGAGGAAGAGGCTCACATTTCTACATTTCTGTAAACAGAGGAAATACCTGCTTTGATTTTTTCTCATTACAGTGTCGATTTTTTAAAACTTGGGCTTTACTATTAGCTGTGAGGTGTCCTGTCTTTCTGTTCTCTCAAAGTTAAAATACAGTTTCATATATTCACACATTCTGAAATTTTTATATGATAAAATGCAGGAGGTGTAATTAAAACTAATCACTGTCTAATATTTATTTACGCCATAAAGCACATGTAAGGAGCAAATCTTCATATATAACTGACTATGCTGAGCTCATTTCGATGCTGCCATGCATACTGTCAGTGTTATTGACAGAATATGTTTCATAATTTATTTAGTATCCGTCATTGTTGCATGTCTTGTTCCATTATATGTCTGGATCCTTTGTATGTTGCTCACCGTGTACAATGGATTCTCTCCCTGTCATGCCAGTGAAGAAGATTCAAACTGAACTGAATTGAGAGAGACAGAGATAGAAAGAGACAGAGACAGAGACACAGCAAGATATTGATAGACTGATAGAGGGAGCATCTCTCCCTCTCTCCCTCTCTCTCTCTCTCTCTCTCTCTCTCTCTCTCTGCGTGCTGAACGTCATCAGCTGACAGCTGCAGTGAGGGGTTATCATGATAGCCCCACAATAGTCAGCACTCTGGCATACAAGAAATGTCGCTCTTATGGGGTCCCGCTCTGTTCCCTTCTAGTATGTATTTTCCTTTGTCTCTTCTCTTTCTTTGAATTTGTCTTTGCATCATTATCTAAATCATCGTGCCATTAGATATTCTGGAGCGGATCATCACACTCATTTTCAAAACAACACAGTTCGTAGCTGCTCTCTTTGAATTAGGCACAATATTATTTTCCCCAAATGATTAAAAACCTAACTTTTTTTTTTGTACTTGAGACAAATAGTATTTTAGGGGGTTCACAATTCTACTTCCTCTGTTGTGTGATAAAAGTGAGCGTACACTTGAGATGATTAAAGACTAAGGCCTCTCTGGACACGCATTAATTAGTCATATCAGTTTTGTGTTGAGTTGCAATCATCTCGGGTCTGCTTTCATTGTGCACTTTCCACGTTAAGGTGTAATGTAAATGCGTCGCTAAATTTAGCGATAATACGGTCTGAAACAGCCATGTCTTGAGGACAGCTTTCCCCCCCAAAAAAAGAAAAAAAAAGTCCCTTTGATGTGTTTGCAGCAGATTTCATGATTTTTGGAGGGTAGAGTACAGAGACGATTGATACTTAGAAAATGACCCTTAAGATGAAAGGTACTGATGAGTTCAGGATAAAACTCCTCAGCGCTGTCCTCTCCGCAGCAGAATGATGACTTTGTCCGGAGTCTTGTGGAAGATTCAGCGTGAGCTCAATCCAGACTCCTGATTGCTGCCTTTAAAATCTCGATTGTCATCTGGCTCTTTTGTTTCTGCATGAAAGGAGTCCAGCTGCTTGGATCTGTGTTCATAGGTGAGATTTTCAAACATTTCACAAGCAGGGACTGTGCTATTCTACACATTGTGAACACACAGGGGCTCTGTGCTCGTATAGAAACAACAGTTAAAGGGTTTCACACCAATTGCGGTTTCATTCTGGATTAAAAAGACGCAAACTTTTAACTCTTCAATGCCATTGTGAAACAGAATACGTATACAACGTGTAATTATGCACTCTGACCCGAAATAAATCCTCTAAAGACTAATTATCCTGTTATTTTGTTTATTAATCATATTGAAATGACTTGCAGGTCAGGAATCGGGTTGCCTTTTGATGAAAAATTTTGATTAAGAATCTTCATCTGCTTGAGACTAAAAAAGAGATTTTTATCATCTGTTAGCCCCTCTGTAATTAAAGGTTGGCCGATCTTCTTGAACCGTTGCCAACCTGTCTATTAATCAGTTTCTGAAGGGAGAGAGAGAGAGAGAGAGAGAGAGAGAGAGAGAGAGAGAGAGAGAGAGAGAGAGAGAGAGAGAGAGAGAGAGAGAGAGAGAGAGAGAGAGAGAGAGAGAGAGAGAGAGAGAGAGAGAGAGAGGTTCCATGGTGAGACATGGCGAGGCATAAGTCTCATGGATGTGCGTTCTTATATTAGGCTTGTCTGAGGATGAGACTACTTGTCAGATCAGGTCACTTTAATTGATTTATCTGCTTGGCACAGCTGTGTGCGCGGTACAATCCATCTTGTTTTAGAATGCAGTTTAACTGGCTGCATCACAACAGCTCCATGACACAAAGTCAATACTAATATATATATATATATATATATATATATATATATATATATATATATATATATATATATATATATATATATTAACATAATCACAAATACAGAAATATATACACTACTGTATCTTAAAATGTTGTGATGAGCACATCTTTAAACACAGTGCTTCTCTTTTGCTCTCCACACATCTCCACATCTCTCTGAAATGATCTCCTTTCCTTCCTACCATGCAGCTCGCAGTTTAACTTTTTTTTTTTTCAGTCATTTCAATCTACTACAGAACCTTTCACAGTGAGATGTATTATACACATCACTACCCTTCAAATAGAGACAGGAGCAGGAAACTGGCTTGTTTCTGGAAGTAGACCGAGCTTCACACTATCCTATTCTGTCTCAGGAGAAAGTCCTCTGAATTCATCTGAAGGGGGGTTTCTTTTTTCGGATTTTGTTTCTTTTCTTACTGTAACTTGTCCTGAAGTACCTGGTTTTCACAATAGATGTTTGAATACCTGCTTTGCTAAGAAAGAGTTGCAGTCCGTCTTATTTTTGTATCAAACACAGATATATTACACGATGAATGATTATTGTGTGTATGTAGTGGTTTTGGCAGTAGCCCAACAAAAAAAATCACAACAGAGATATTGTAGCAATTGTATTTATTGTTAATTATACTTAAATGTTATTATGTTTGTGAATTACAATATAAAGCAAAGCTCTCTTACTGGTAAACTGATAAAATAAGGGAAGAACTTTCACACAAATAACACGACTACATGCTTAACACAATAACTATCATTTGAAATTATTATATCGTTAGAAGTCAGTCAAACTTTATTTGAATCACAGCCTTGATATCCAAAATTGTATGTAAAACTATTGATAAAAAAAATTCTGAAATTTTATTTACATAATGTTTTATGAAATTAAACCTGAAAGTCAAAATATCTTAAAAAAAAAACAGTGATGATGATATAAACTGTAGAACATATTTAAATAATGTGTCTTTATGTTGGGTGCTTCAGTGATCATGCAAGCCGATCACAACTGATCGATGTTAAATCAATAAATGTCATTTTATGAAATACCTGCAACTCCTTTGGTTTCGCATGTTCACATGTGTGATCTGGCTGATGAACGGACTGATCAGACCTTTCCTTTATGTGGAACAAATGGATGTGGAAAAGAACAAGAACAGGAGATGCTTTTTTGTGTTGCGCTGCCATTTCTTAGTATGAATCTGTGTGATTTCCTTCAAGCTAAGTAGGACCATCAGTGTCCAGCTGTCTTCCCCCCTTCATTGCACTCACAGGGCGCTTTCTCCTTTGTTCCCCATGCACAATGGATAAGCTTCTGGCTTTGTCCCTCTGGGGCTTTTTGATTCACTTGAAGAGAGCCAGAACAGACACCTCCAGCGATGGCAGGGCATAGCATGTCTGTGCAAACTAAACACCCCCTCTGCAGAAGTCATCTTTGCTTTAACTGATCAAACAGCTCGGAGGATGTAAGGCTGCCTATGAATACGATATGAGTTCAATAAATTGATCGGTCGCTGTGCTCAGATGGGGAGTACAATGATAAATGTAGATCTTTCGGAGGCGATGTTAGCATTGATGTTCCTAAAATACATTACATTAGTTTTTGCTTTCTTAATGCAATTTTGATTTTATGATAGAAAAAGACTGGAGATACAATGAGGATGAGGAGGTAATATAATGGACTGTAGAAAACACTGTCAAGTGACAATTCAATATATTTATGAGCTGTAATACTGTCTTTTTTACAATGCTTTCTTTGGTAATGAAAAAAAACAACAACAAAGAAGCGAAAGGAGGTAAACAACAGCCACAACAAGAAAAAACTGTTTTAAGAAATCAGTCTTAATGCAGCAATAAATTCTAGGAGCTCACAAATCTAAATGAAAAAAACAAAAAAACAAAAAAGGCATAGGCTTGAAATTCCCCAGCTTGTTTGTCTGGCTGAGCGGCCTTAATTTGGTTGTATCGCATTTATGCCTCCTGGTTGATACTGAGCAAGATGAATCATTGTAAAATATGAGCCAGATCAGCTGCTTGTTTCCTGGAGGTAAAAGCTTGTAAGACCGCTGGTAAATACACCCAGAAGAGAGCATTTCCTCTAAGATGAAGAGGACTAAAAGCAAGAGAAAATGATCGAGGTTGGGGCTGTAGGACGCCGCACGCCCCCCTTCAGCTTATTGTATATCTTACTTGATTGCTGATAAAATATTCTATATGTGCTTTGTGTGTGTATACATGAGTATTTTATCTATATATAGCTTGTACTGTGCCAGCTCTGTTCAGTAACCTCAGATTCTGCCAATCCTTAATCTCCTGCCAGTCATCTAGATCATCTGAAAGTGCTGAGAAGCTGACCCCCCTCGTCCACAGTGTCTAAAATCAGAGCAGGATCTTTGCAGTTGTAGCACATTTCTAAGGCCAGCTAATACCCTCAGAACAATCTGCAGGTCTCTGATAATGGCTGGTAAAATCTTTCATCTTGACATAAGCTGGCATATGCTGAGTGGCTCCACATGTTTATCTGGAAGCAACAAAAGCAGGGCCAAAACATGTAAGGTAATCACTTCAAAGACCTCCATGCTTGACTCCAGTGTTAGATCCTGTTTTCTTTCTAATCAGCCGTTGACTTTGTGGGCATTACGTGCATCTGAAATTAGTTCATGAAATGTTGCCACAGTATGTTGGAGAAGCAAATTGGGTCTGTGCTCCGGAGAATAGTTATGGAAGAAAATAAGCTTTGTAAAGAAAGACCTAAATGAGTGGAACCTTTGATGACTTCCTGTTGAATAATCACTTTCATACTGCGATGGATACTACCGCTAAGCCCATCTGTAGAATATCTTTCAACCATAACCTTTCACCCAACAGATATTTGCGTAGATTTTAGTTTATGCATCACGGCTTATATTTAATTCATAAGAAGGAACCAAAAGTGTTGCTTAAGAAGGAGGAAAAAGAAAGAAAAATGCTTCTTTTTCATCAATGGTCCGAAATAATTAATCCTCCAATCCTCTTTTAAGGAAAACATATCTTAACAAGCTTTGAGTTGAATGTTAGAAAAATACAAATGACGCGATTCCAGGAGATGCTGAAACAACCCAATGTCTTAAAAACAAGCCCGTCTTTCCTGTGACTCCCTTTAAGGTTCACATGAACAGAATCGGGGACGAAAGACAGAAACTGTGACGGGGCATGAACCTCCCCCGTTGAGTAATGAAATTAAATGACAGCTCTTGAGCGAGGAAGGGATGCTGAGAGAGAGCGAGAGACACAGAGGGAGAGAGAGAGAGCAGGGGAGAGAGGAGTGGGGGGATTTTGTCCAGCCAGGAAATTGAAGCCATCACAAGCAAATTGAGTTCAGGTCCTTTTGGTGGGCAAGAGCAGACCAATCAATTTGGCCTACTACTCAGTGCCTGTCAGCCTCACAGAAGGACACCTTGGCATCCAATAATAGGAGCACAGTAAACAACTGAAGCCCTGGCTCAGTTAGTCCCGGCTAACAGCTAGCTATCCATAGTAATTTAACCTCGGGGGAAATAAATATATGACAGTCGTGTGCAACGTTCTAGTATGAGCTAAATAACTTGATGCATTGCAGCCTCTTTGTGTGGACACTGGTTAATTGGAGCCAAGTTAAAGGTTGGACTGCTTCATCTAGCTGTGGTGTCCGTGTGTGAAGAAAACAGCCCTTGTTATTAGATGAAAAACTAAATATTTCATCTTAATATCTTCCACTTTTCTTAGGACACAAATAAGGTAAATGAAAACAAGACACAACCTCTGTCACTAGATAAAACCCGTCAAGTCTCTCTAGGTTGGAACCACATTTTAATGAGCCTTGTTTGGCCTTTCCCTTTTGCTAATCTTTGGACAGTGACACAACATTCTTGCTAATTATCTCGATTACACAGCAGGAACGCACTACATCACACTTCTGAGGCAACAGTCGACGAGGGGTGGAATCATACAACCCCAAAGGCCTAATTATCTCTGTTGGTTCCCAATTAATCCATTAAGTTGTTTTGGCTCAGCTGCAAGACCTGAGGCACCATTTTATATACCAATACGTTGCACCATCACACAGCCATGTTACGTGTGCTTCTGTTTTGTTGCACATCATTGTTAACAGTACAA
This sequence comes from Salarias fasciatus, assembly GCF_902148845.1. Classification (NCBI taxonomy): domain Eukaryota; kingdom Metazoa; phylum Chordata; class Actinopteri; order Blenniiformes; family Blenniidae; genus Salarias; species Salarias fasciatus. The sequence continues at coordinate 28,556,594 of NC_043745.1, read as the reverse complement.
TGCACTGGCCTCTCGCTCACCTTAAGATTGTCTTAGTGAGCGCATGATGAGATAAAACCGAATCCCATCAACTGAACATTCCCACTCGTCCAGAACAGCCCATGTTCAGTATTTGTGGGGGGAAATGAAAAAGCCTCTCCTCACTTTTTTTGTGTTTTTTTTTTTCCTGTGAAACCTGTTGTGGCTGCATAGCCTCTCAGGTCTACGCCTCTACTGGCTTACTATGATGAAGTTGCTCGGCTTACCATATGTAAAACTGCGCTGATGGTATTGATGACTTACAAAGCGGTCAATAATCGTTTATGTGATAAGCCACTGGACTTGCGGGGGAGGCTGAGGAAAAGGCTTCAGGGCCAAGGGGTTATGAGATTCACGGCGATACAGGCTGCAGACATTAACTTTGTTTACATGCTGCCAGTGAGCTATTGAAGTCAGCTTTTGTGAATGATTGTTTGAATATTGCACAGCTTTAAACAAATATTGTTACTTTCACTCAACATTTTTTTATTTTTTTGTTTGCTGGCCTTGCCTGTCATCCCCGCTTTCCTCGCACCAGCATCGTCTTTCTCCCTCTGCTGTTCTGTCATAAATTGGTAACAAGGGATGGTAAGAGGAAAAAACAATATACATTGCCTCTTTATATGACGGCGGTGCTGTGCCCCAGTTGAAATATTATTTGGCAGGTTGTAAGAGAGTCCCAAGTGGGCGCATGCAAATTTACAAACACTTATATACCAGTTGTTCTGAGTCTGTGGCATTTAGCTTCCTTTCATATGGATGGGAAATGGAGGTACCCATCTTTATAAAAACAGCTGAGCTTGTGTTATAGTCTTATGTAACTCGCAGACATTGTTTTTCTCTCTCCAGGGATTTTATTACTAGATGTGTAATAAGTTATTGCTCCAGGATATTCTTCAACAGCAAACACTATTTTGAGTGTATATCCATGCCTGGGAAAACATTCCTTTGTGCCAAACTGAAAATATTACTCAGGGAGGATGACACCTTCAAATTATGGGGGTGTGTGACAAGCCTGCAGCCTCAACCAGGAATGTCGCGTCTGTCTTGTTCTGATTGTGGGATTTTTAAGCATTAAGTGACAGGATTTAAATGGGATTCTTTACTTAGTAATACAGCAAAATGAATGAATATTTGAGATCTGGTCGATCTGTCACAGTATAAATGTATTTTTCCCCACCATGCTTTGCAATCCGATTGGTGATTTTAATTGAGGGATAACTGATGGAAATAGCGTTTTTCTCTGATGTGCTTTTCTGTCCATTCCATTGCATTCCCTTGATTTCACCTGTTTAGGAGATTCAGCTATATAATTTCAGATTGAGGTAAATCTAAATATGGCTTCAGTATCAGTCGGCACCCTCTGCACCATTGCACAACCCTGTCGACATTGTCTGAACGAGAGAAAAGGCTCAAAAGCCACACGCTTTATTTCAATTTAAAAACATGCATCTTGCCGTTCCTCAGTCTCCAGAAACCGTGGAGCATGAAGAAGAGCAACAAGTGATTTTTATACTGCCTTTGCTAACAAAAAAAATGTGTCTGAATGTAGATTGGACAGTTGTTGGGACTTGCTTTTGGCATGTTATTTATTTATTATCTGTAATTTAAAATCTTCCAGGGAGACAGACAGGCAATCTTCACCTCTCCAGATGATATGTTGACCACTGGGCAAGAAAGGCCTGTAGGCAGTTGGTGCCCATAGAGATGGAGCGAGGCTGAGCACAGACGATCCGTCATCCTCATTTACAAAGCCTCAGTGACACTGTGTATCGTTGCACTGTTGCAATTCTTCCTGCTGGCTCCTGTCACCCTCATTTTCCTCCCTAACGTTCATATACGATTTCACCCACAAACACACGCTCGAGCAAGCCTCTTCACTGCAGATCGACATGGAATTATGTATGGAGAAACGCTTTTGTTTATGCATTGGTGGTTAAATGGATCGACTAAAAAAAAAAAATGTAGTTTCAGGTGAAGTTCACTCCAACAAAAGGTTTTGGGATTAGTCAGTGGGGACGGTGGCAAGAGATGATCAACTGTTAAGCACATCAATCTACCTCCACAACCTTGGCACCCGTATAAAAAGCCTGGCCATCACAGGCAAGCCTTTCTCCCGCTGTGGGAAATCAGGGCATCCTGCCTCAGGCTGTTGGTGTTAGTTCTTTCACTACAGAGGCTGCGACTGAGCAGGTCAGGAAATGTGCATAGAGAAAAAGAAATGTGACCAAAGAAGAAAACAAAATGAAAAGATGGAACATGAATGGGTAGAACAAAGTGAGTCTGATGCTGCTGATAGAAAGTAAACCATGTTTTTATCCATTTCACACTTTTGTGGACGACTCTGAGAAAGCACGGTGTGTGCGGCTGTGCTGTGCAGAAGAACGATAATCCAGCCACGCCTTCAGTTAGGCTGCTGAGACACTGGAGTCACACACCTTGTCTTGTTAGAGCTTTGTTTTTGGAGTTGCCCATATTTTCCTGGAACAAATGAAGTCAACACTGCTCCGGCTGTACATTATTTAACGGGACCCTCCTGTGCCGCTCGGTCAGATCTGGTGGTGCGACTCAGATGAACTGACAGTGCAGACTGTGGCGCTCTACAGGAGATCTGCAGGAAGCATTGCAGTTGTTCGGGCTATAACTTACCAGCATGGAAAATGTTGTCTCTTAAAGCCTACTGTCAAACCAGGAGACAACAACACATGGTGCCTCTCCAGCAGCAAAGGTAGCGTGTCGATATTAAAAAAAAAAACAATGTCAGCCTCATTTGAAATGTTTCTGATGCTTTCAAACACTCCAACTATAGTGAGGCGTGTAACAGGGAAGGATGCTTCTCTGTTTGAGAGAGACTGCAGCAGGTCGAGGTGACCGTAGCTTCTCACAAAGGTGCACAAGTCAGGAAATTACATTTGAGTGATGGCAAACTTATTTTTGGGATATAAGTTATTACCATTTGAAAAATATCACATGCAGCTGGAATGATGAAGAATGCACAAATTACCACAGAAGACATTAAAGTGCATAAAATATATTTAATATGACACAGTCTTAATACTTATGCACATAAAGCTATTGAATCACAGGGTTAATGTTTTAGTATTCGATGCTGTATGCATACTGTCATTGGTTTTCCCTCTTTATTGGCACATATCCTCATTTCACAGCCTCTGTCAACTATTAAGCAGTAGGACTGCATGCATGATTAAAAAAACAAAACTAAATAAAAACATTGAAAATAAAAGCACAAAGACACTAATGTCATATATTAAAGGTTTGGTGTAACAATTATTCGCAGTGCTTGATAAGATGATCATATATCACATATTTTCCTGACACCGTGCAGCTGTGTGCATTAAACAGTAGGCAGAGATGCACTGCTGTGCTACTGTCTTTTCATTATAAATGCTCATTACTTTTCTTACTCTCCTCTTTTATTTTTTTTTCTCTGATATTACCGTTAGTGAGGGCAAGCAATTTATGATTCTTTTATATATTCATCACGTTGAAGGCAAAACAGATGCTTTCACAGTTTATTCTTGTGAATATTGTCTTCTGAGAGAGAAGCCAGAGTCGTACCCGGGATGACGTCCTGCTGGTCGGCTAACCCAACTTCACTGAGCTGCGGCTGCATCCTGCGCCGCGCACAAGAGGTGCTTAACTCTTTTATGATGCAACCGCAGATATACAGAATGAAATACAGTCTTATCCTTTTTACAATCTGATCTGAAGCTCGGTTTTCCGGCACTATTTGAATATATTATGGGGAAAAGGAAATCATTTAAGGTATCATGTTCAATTTAAATGTTAAAGGGAATTCAAAATGAGGGAATCACATAAAAGCACATACACTCACATACACACACGCACACCCACAAAGAGTCTCTTTATACCTTATGACACATATAATGAATGAACCCCCACCTGAGAGTGAAAGGTCTTATGGTCAATTAATATTCATTTTGTCTTAATTCCTTTTTAATAACTACATCACTTATGTTGTCTTGAGTCCACCGATTTAGTCTCCTGCTGCATATCGGCAATGAAGATACAAATCATCCTTGCAGATATTTTCATAGTAGTTAAGTAGTTTGGGTATTATGCAGCTTTGGTATTCACTACGGATGGTTCTGCCTCTGTGGAAAAGGGGAATAAAACTAGCAAAAAGCAACAGGACCAGAGGATTCTTCCTTTTGTGTCACAGTCTCCCAAAATGCAAACGGGCAGGCGATCTCATGCAAAGAAAAACAAATTATACACCAGCACACACTATCCAGCGCTATGCATTATGCTGGCACCTTGCTTTCACGAGGAGCAGTTGGAGGGAAATTGCTGGCTGCTTGGCAACAAAACAAATGGAAAAAGGTCCGGGTGATTCTTATTTTCCAGATGATTAGTTGCATCAGAATTATTGCTGGGAAGATCATTGACCATAAAATTAATTATTAAGGCTTGAGTTTAATTGTATTTCCTTTACTGTGACAGGCTTCTCGTGAAAAGTTAGTTCCCAATTTCCAGACAGGTGTGAACACCTGATGGCACACAAATCTCAGGCAGTCTGCTTTAATGCAAATGAGCACGGAGCCACTTTGGTTCACAGGAAATGGCAAGATGAAAGCGATGAAAAAGCACATATACTCATGAAGGATTAGCTGGAATAGCCTATATACACAGACTGCGGTTTGCTCTGTGTTTATTTTGGCCAACGTACATGTGTGCATGTTTTTTTGCTGAAGGCTTTTGTCACTTCCATTCCATGCACAGCTTCTCACATTGTTCACAGCCGTCCTTACAGTGTGATTATAGGGATGGGGTACAGTAGCGTACCCAGGCATGTGCTGTCTGTGGACGCGTCTTGACATATTTTATCTTTGCGGCATTGTATTTTTGTAAGTGCCGGCCAAAATGTCTAGTTCAGAAATCCATTTAATTAGTGAGACTCTGCATTCTCAAATGTTGTGGTGCAGTCAGCAAACGGTGCCGTCCTTCTCACTATTATGAGATAAATACAAAC